>NC_063161.1:81259814-81322925 GCF_023159225.1 Perognathus longimembris pacificus | reverse complement strand
CGGACACCTAAGAAGGGAGAATCCCAAGAATCTCTGGTTGGCGATGTCCCCAAATTCTAGCTTGGAGACAGAAGGCTTTGTGGCTCCTGTGAAGGACCAGGTGTGTCACTGTCACATTCCTCCCTTCCACTGCCCACAGGAAAGCCAAGATGACTTCCCTTCTGAGTGTTGGCTGAATGGGTTGTGTGTGTGTGGTAGGGGTGGGAGTGGGGGAGGTGGGGTTGTTGTTGTTTGCTTTTTGGCAATTTCTACCTGTTCTTGACCAGCCAGCATTTATTGTCTGATTCAACTCCATCAAAGCCATAGATAGCCAACCACCAGAACAGCATGGTACAGGGCAGTGCTGCTGCAGGTCACCTGGAAAAGTAAACCAACACTGGAATGAGTCTCCAGGGACCTAACAGTCACCCACTGTCACATGAAAAAGAAATTGGTGTTACAATCAGATATTAGTACTTCTGTGTCTAACCTAAACGGGACACTCCTTTCTGAGGCCTATAACCAAGTCTGGACCACACACACAAAAATTCCCTTATGATTAAACACAGAAGTACTAATATCTGGTTGTAACACAAATTTCTTTTTCAAACTCCCTAGGGCTATGATATCTAAAGTCTGAGAGGGTTTTTACTTTGGTACCAAAGGTACTAAAAGTACAAAGCCTATTCTTTCTCTGTATCTAAAATTTTCAATCCTTTGCATGGGAATTTTTTACATTCAGGGGTGGAAGTAAAATGCATGTTTGTTTATAGGCAACTACTTATAAATGAAGAACAGTAACAACTTGATCTCCTGGTTTCTTTTTGCTGAGTGTGTGGTATCCACACAGTGTTTAAATCAGATGTCACTTTAAAAGAGGTCCCTGTACTTCAACCCTTTCTATAAAATGGAAAACTTGCTCTTCTTTCAGCTGGGGTGAACATTGGGGGCATAAATGGCTACATAACGATGGCCTGAGATCAGAACAACAGCTGTGGAGTTTCCTCATTAAGCATCTACCGCATTGTGTGAGCTGATGGACCATAAGGAAGGATTAGTCTGGGGAGAGATGCAGAGGAGGGACTTCACCTTCAATCTGACCAGAATCTACTGTGTGTGATCCTCAGCTGAATCACTGGAGATACAAATTATGCTCTGAATCTGAGACTTGTTTATTGTAGTAAAATATCAGAAATACTTCAATTACTGCTCTAAAGCACCTCTGTGTTAATGAGTCTCTGATGACTACTGAATTTGCATTGGCTCAAAGTATGTTGAAAAAATATCTGTTAAAATAAAATTTTATTTCAAATGTAGTGGCAGTTATTTTCCCCCTTCTGTTTTAAATGCTTTGGCTTTTTATGTAGTTCAACATAATTCAGCTCAACAGACAGAGAAATGGCAGTGGCATTCCGTGAGAAGGAGTAGGCGGCTCTTTTAGTTAGAAATTCAAGTCTTTCCTTATTTTGCTTTCCAGACTTCTCTTGACTCACCATCAAGCATGGTCTGGAAATACTAAATGAGAATTTTCAGAAATTTAAATTGTACTTCACCTCATTTCACACATTTTCAATTGTGTGCTATTCTATGCAATAAGATGAAATCCATGGCTGTCCCACTCCATTGCCTCAGGGCCTAAAATATCCCTCTGTGCAGCATTTGAGTGCTATGTACAAACTGCCCATCAGCCAATCAGAGGCATGTGGGTGTCAGATCTTCCATTGTAGGGCCGCAGAGCTGTGTGCATGTAACCCTTTAATAGCCCAATGACGGTTCTAACATGCCAGAGTAGTGATGCTAGCCATCTGTTACAACAGATTGACATGTTGTAATTTACTATGAGTAACTCTTGCTGAGCCTAATTTACAATTAAACTTTATTGTAAGTACATATGTATATAGAGTGCAGAAGTATTTGTCAGGTAACTACCTCATGTCTTAGAATGTACCCCCTCCCCATGAATAAGAGATGAGTACTGTTTAGCAGATATTTTTTTTTCTGTGTATATGTTGGCATTTTTGGTAATGGCTGGTGCACTACCACTTGAGCCACAATCTCCAGTTTGGCAGAAGAGTCTCAGATTTTTCCTTGGGCTGGCTTTGAACCACATGATTCTCAGATCTCAGCCTCCTAAGTAGCTGGGGTTATAGGTGTGGGTCACTGGTCCCTAGCTCTGCAGATTTTATGTCTGCCACTCAGTTGCTGTGGTTGACTAATACAGACAAAAGTTGACAAATGGTATATAAAAGCAAATAAAAATATTTTTCCCTTGGATTTGATGACTAAACAGTTTTAATTCATATTTTTTGAAGAAAATTATTGAGCTTTTGTGGCTCACACCTATAACCCTAGCTACTTAGGAGACTGAGATCTGAGGATCATGGTTCAAAGCCAGATGGGGCAAGAAAAACCATGAGACTCTTCTCTCCAACTAACTACCAAAAAGCTGGAAATGGGCCGATAGTTCAAGTGGTAGAGCATTAGCCTTGAACACAAAAGTTCAGAGACAGTACCCAGACCTGAAGTTCGAGCCTTAGGACTGGCACAAAAATAAAATGAGAGTGGCAGAATAGAAATGTTTTGAGTCCATTTGAGTCCATGGATGAAAAGAGCCAAAGAAGGAAGAGGGAGTATTGAGAATTGAAAGAGAGGGAGAGGGTGGGCAGCTGAAAAGCATGGAACCTGAGGCCACTATAATTGAGAGGTGACCCTGGGAACAGACTGGCAAACAACTGCAGGATAAGAGAGAGCACCCTCCTGATAGGCTTTAAATATCGAGAGGGGAATTTGTGTGAAGGTGATGACTTCTGAGTGACAAGCTAACATTGGAGGAGAAGGACAATACTAGTGGCAGGGATGATAAGAACAATAATGATGGGACACATAAACGGATTGTCTGTGGAGGAGGTTACAAGGTTGTAAGGACAGGGAGGGGCAAAAAGGAAAAGATACTGAGGGGTAAAGAAAAACCACATCTCTCACACAACACACACACACACACACACACACACACACACACACACAGATAGTAAAACCCACCAAACATTGAAAAATGTGCATGGGAATATAATAAAGAATAAACTTGTTGGAAGCACACTGTGCGTATCTATAGAATAATCATAATAAAATCCCTCCTACTATTAATGTGTACTAATTTTTTTTAGACACTCCATTTATTGGCTACATTAAGATTTGCATCTTAGCCAGGCACCAGTGGCTCATGTCTAATCCTAGCTACTCAGGAGGCTGAGATCTGAGGATCATGGTTCAAACCCAGCCCCAGCAGGAAAGTCCATGAGACTCTTATGTCCAATTAACCACCAGAAAACAGGAAGTGGCACTGTGGCTTAAGTGGTAGAGCACTAACCTTGAGCTGCAGAGCTCAGGGACAAGGCCGAGGCCGAGTTCAAGCCCCATGTTTCTGAGACTTTTATCTCCAATCAAAAAAGTCAGTGGGCTGGCAATATGGCCTAGTGGTAGAGTGCTTGCCTTGTATACATGAAGCCCTGGGTTCAATTCATCAGCACCACATATATAGAAAAATCCAGAAGTGGTGCTGTGGCTCAAGTGGTACAGTACTAGCCTTGAGCAAAAAGAAGCCAGGGACAGTGTTCAGGCCCTGAGTTCAAGCCCCAGAACTGGCAAAAAAAAACCCAAAACAACAATTAGTTAGCAAAATCCCCAAACTAGAGGTATGGCTGAAGTGGTAGAGCACCAGCCTTGAGCAAATAAGTTAATAAGCAAGAGCCCGAGGCCCTCAGTTCAAGACCTAGTATAAAAAATATAAAAAGACTCAGAGGAACATTTATTTTATTATAAAGCAAAATTATGCATTCATGGGGGTAATGTACACTATTTAAAAAGGAGTCATATTTGAAAGGCATTTTTGTGATGTTGACAATCTGGGGATGTGGTCTGAGGCCACATAGGTTAGTTTTTGGCTAGGATAGAATGACAAGGAACACTTTATTTCTATGTCATGTAAGGCTGTAGATTAGACATTCAGAAGGTGAGATTTTTAGCATAAAGCCCTGTTGGAAGTTATTGATCTCATCTTTAGATACTGTACTGTTTCTAAGGAGTAAGTTCCTACTGTCCACATTCTTCCTTCTTTACATTCTCTTGTCTTCGATTGTTACCTTTTGATATCTTCTTCTGGGTCACAAGCATGCTGGGAAGTATTCCATTGATACAGTACACGTAGGCTTTTCCTCTTTTGGTTTTTTTTAAATTTTTTTAAATTTTTTATTTTTATTTATTTATTTTTTTGCCAGTCCTGGGCCTTGAACTCAGGGCCTGAGCACTGTCCCTGGCTTCTTTTTTGCTCAAGGCTAGCACTCTACCACTTGAGCCACAGCGCCACTTCTGGCCGTTTTCTGTATATGTGGTGCTGGGGAATCGAACCCAGGGCTTCATGTATACGAGGCAAGCTCTCTTGCCACTAGGCCATATTCCAGCCCCTCTTTTGGTTTTTTTAATCACTGGATTTAACATCCTGTTTCATCTTTTGTTTGTCAACTGCTATGAGTTTGATAGCAGTTTGTGGTTACTTGAACCAAAGAAGCAATTTTGTCCTTCACATGAAGTGTTTGCCTTTTGCCATTGGCTTTCAAAAGAAGCCCTTTCAGCAATGAGAGGAAATAATGCTGACATACTGAAGAATGCTCTGTTTTGTCTGAGGAGCGAAATGGTATCTCTCTGGGGAGGCAACAGGGTTCCCTTGCTATCCATTTGACTCACTACCAAATGATCCAAATGGACCCACTATCAACATCCTCATCCTGGTTAGCATCCATTGGTGTTTGCAGGTCATCAACTGTGGCCACTACACAGTGCTGAATGCCTGAGCGAAGGAAAGGAAGACAATAGAAGTGATAACAAGAATTATGGAGGGTTGGGGATATGGCCTAGTGACAAGAGAGCTTGCCTTGTATACATGAGGCCCTGGGTTCAATTCCCCAGCACCACATATACAGAAAACGGCCAGAAGTGGCGCTGTGGCTCAAGTGGCAGAGTGCTAACTTTGAGCAAAAAGAAGCCAGGGACAGTGCTCAGGCCCTGAGTCCAAAAGCCCCAAAACTGGAAAGAAAAAAAAAAAAGATGCACAACTCCATAATTCTTTTTTTTTTTTTTTGGCCAGTCCTGGGCCTTGAACTCAGGGCCTGAGCACTGTCCCTGGCTTCTTTTTGCTCAAAGTTAGCACTCTGCCACTTGAGCCACAGCACCACTTCTGGCCATTTTCTGTATATGTGGTGCTGGGGAACTGAACCCAGGGCTTCACGTATGGGAGGCAAGCACTCTTGCCACTAGGCCATATCCCCAGCCCGGAGTTGTGCATCTTGACTAAGAAATAGAGCATTCCTATCTGAGGTAAGCTTACCTGGGTCTCGTGTGAGAATGCAGCTATTGAGACTCACTACGGTGCTTTGACATGGCTATCCAGGTGAAAGCAAACAACTCATATTATTCAACTATAGTAGGCAAGAAAATTCAGTCTTGCTTCATTGGGGCTACTCATGTCTTTTTTTTTTTTTTTTTCCAGTCCTGGGGCTTGAACTCAGGGCCTGAGCACTCTCCCTGGCTTCTTTTTGCTCAAGGCTAGCACTCTACCAGTTGAGCCACAGTGCCACTTCCAGCTTTTTCTATATAGTTGCTGCTGAGGAATCGAACCCAAGGCTTCGTGTATATGAGGCGAGCACTTTACCACTAGGCCATATTCCTAGCTCTGGCTACTCATGTCTTAAAGGTCTCATTTCTCAATATTATTGCAAAATCCACCCAAATTTAGATGAGGCAAGCATTCACCCTATAGCAGTAGTCAAGTTCAGTCAAATAGAAGGTAGAATGAATGGTGGCTGCTGGGTTTGGGGAAGAGAGAATGGAGAATTCTTCTTTCATGAGCACGGTTTCAGCTGAGGAAAATATTCTGTGGTGGCTGCAGCTGCATAGTAGTGACGATGTTCTTCATGCTATTGGACTGGACACCACCAAATGGTTACAGGTAGCACTGAAAGTGGAGGTGTGGCTCAATCTTGAGGAAAAAAGCCAAGCAAGAGCACAGATCCTGGGTTCAAGCCTTAGGACTGGCATATACAAAAAGTGATTTTTATGTAATATATATTTTACCAAAAGGAAAAAAACACAGTTCTCATTGTGCTTCTAGAGAGGTTATCAATGCAAGTAGAAAAGTGCATATGGACAGAAATGCACTGGGGCTCCATGTTTGTAAGTAAGGAAGCCAAATAAATACGCATTGAACACTTGTTGAAGGAAGGACATGATATTTTTCCTAAAAACTATTTTGTATGATTTAGAAGATAGTCATTAGAAAAATGACAATTTGATATATTTCCAGATTTATATTTCTCATTCAATTACAAGAACTAATATTAATTATATAAATACAATGATAACATTAATAGACATAAAATAATGTATAAATAAATAATAAACATACATATCAATATTCTTTTATCTAAAATCTTTATTTTTTTTGTCTGTTATGGGGCTTGAATTCAGGGCCTGGGCATTGTTCCTGATCATTTCAGCTTAAGGCTAGAGTTCTACCACTTCCGGTTTTTCTGGTGATTAATTGGAGATAAGAGTCTCGCAGACTTTCTTGCCCAGGCTGCCTTTGCACCATGCTCTAAAATCTTTACCATGTTCTGTAGCTTACATTCCACCAGGAAATGCCACAAAGCAGATTTCTTAAATTAAATGTCAAGTAGGAGACTGAGGAACATTAAACACAAAAGGTAGATGGGAGAAGTAGCAAAGATTCTCACTTCTTAGTGATTTTTGTCATTTTTAATTAGCTGAGGTTTTGTGTAAAGAACTTGTTTCTGTTGGTTGTGGTGGAGATGTGGGGAGGAGGAATCTCTGAGTGGAGGAGATGGGAAAGGAGGCTCTCCAAAGCACCTCACAAACTCAGGAGACCCCTCCTCACCCCCAGTTAGCTCCTTTGCCCTCCTAGTCTTGTCTTTCTCATCACTGCATTGGAATTTGTCTTCCATAGCAGATCTTGTAAAAATCTAGCTGCTTTCACCACAATAATATATCTATGGGGTCTGACTTCTTTACCACCACTCCACTTTACCTGTAGATTAAACAGGAACCCCTAGTCTATAATGTACTGGTTTACATCAATCCAGATTTTAACCAAACCCTGAAGTAGAAAAGGAAAAGGAAAGTATGGCTGAAATTCCACACAGGGTTAGAAATAAACATTTTTTTTTTGCCCCTAGGTGTACTCTCAGAGTACTTTTGAGATTGAACATCTTATCCCCAGGGAGGCACATATAGGGTGTTCCTCATCCCTTTCTCCCAATTTCCAGGGGCAGTCACCCTATCCTCCCCCAAACCATTTCCTAGTTTGGAACCTATTTTCAGTTTGTGCCTGGGGTCCCAAAGCCTGCACATAGGTCCTGCCCAAGTGGTCATGTAGCCATTACAGTGTGGGTAGACTGCAAAGGGAGTCTCGCAGGCTGGGCCCCCTTTTCTTTTCTTTTGTTCTTGTTGCAGTCCTGGGGCCTGGGTGCTGCCATTCACCAAACAGGAGCAATACAAGCCAGGTGCTGGTGTCTCATACCTGTAGTCCCAGCAATTCAGCTATTTGAGCTATTACTCCACTTCTGTTTTTTTGCTGATTAAATGGAGATAAGAGTCTTTCTGACTTCTGCTCAGGCTGGCTTTGAACCACAATCTTTAGATCTCAGCATACTAACTAGTTATTATGACAGGTGTGAGTTACTAGTGCTAAGAGGAGGAGATTTTTAAGTATAGGAAGCCCTCAGGGTCTCACTGAAGATTTGTGAGCTCATGTTCAGTAGCATTTAACTTTTTGGTAGGTGTCTAACAGCACTGACTTGGAAGTCCTAAACTGCAACCAGATGCATGTTGTGTGTCTAACCCATCACTGAGGATGTGCATAGCATGATTCCAAGTTTCTTTCTGCTTTACCTTAAATGGAAGGACACAACAGGTGCAATCAATTCTGTTACTAATGACACGGGGCTTGTCTAAATTCCAGCAAAAGCCTTAAGAAGGCTATGGCCACTAGGGGGCCCATCTCTGCTGCTATTGATTCTAAGAATTATTCATACCAGTTCTATAAGAACTGAAAAAACATTTAAAAAACAAAACAAAACAAAACCCAATTCATTTAGAAAAATTATACCACCGTGACATATCAGCTTGATGATCTTCTTAGTATGTATAATTCAATGTAAATACTTGAGTGTGTTGATTTCCTATACTATAGGTGCAGCACTTGTATGTGTTTATACTTAACATCCTTGAATCATACATAACCCACTGAAGACAGTTTTTTTGGTTGGTCACGAGATTTGAACACAGGGCTTGCACACTGTGTGTAAGCTCTTTTGCTCAAAGCTAGCACTCTTTTTTTTTTTTTTTGGCCAGTCCTGGGCCTTGGACTCAGGGCCTAAGCACTGTCCCTGGCTTCTTCCCGCTCAAGGCTAGCACTCTGCCACTTGAGCCACAGCGCCGCTTCTGGCCGTTTTCTGTATATGTGGTGCTGGGGAATCGAACCTAGGGCCTCGGGTATACCGAGGCAGGCACTCTTGCCACTAGGCTATATCCACAGCCCCCAAAGCTAGCACTCTTCCACTTTGACAGTTCCACTTCCAGTTTTCTTGTGGTTAATTTTCCTGCCCAGGCTGGCTTTGAACCCCAATCCTCGGATCTCAGCCTCCTGAGTATCTAGGATTACAGGCATGAGCTTCTATCACCCGGCCATATTTTGATTTGTTTATGTTTTCTCCAGTTGTTGGGTCATCAAAGTTTATATCAGAGATTTTATGTGTAATTAAATCTTCACAGAGCATTTTTATGATCTATGTGATTTTCTTGTCTGATATTCTTTAAATGCACACATAAGCTTTTAAAAGAATTGTCATATACACTTGTAGGAAAGTTGTGGGTTTTTTTTGTTTTCTTTTTTTTTTTTTTTACAAAAGGATTTATGCTGATCTGAGCTGGGCATACCGATGGCTCATACCTATGGTCCTAGCTGATTATAAACCAGCCTGGACAGAAAAGTCTGAATCTCCATCTCAAATTAACCAGGAAAAACCAGTAGTGAAGGGTGTTTCTCCAGTGGTAGAATGCCAGAGTCTAATGAAAAGGCAAAGAAAGAGGGGGAGACTCTGAGTTCAAACCCCAATACCTGCAGACACACACACACACACACACACACACACACACACACACACACGCGTATGCAAGCATGCAAAAAGATTTATATTTCTCCTAGTTTTTGAGGAGAGCCTAAACCTCCACCTTGATAACAATAGATTTTATTTTTATGTCATTTTGGTGAATTTAGAAATGCCTTCCTTCTTTTCATGTGACAGTGGGTCACTGTCAGGTCCTGGAGCCTTTCACCCCCAATTTTGGTTTTCTTTTCCAGGCACTTATTATAAACCGACCTGCATTAGCACTGCCCTAGACCATGCTGTTCTGGTGGTTGGCTCTGGCTTTGATGGAGCTGAATCAAATGATAAATACTGGCTGGTAAGAATAGGTAGAAATTGACAAAAATACTTATATTGGAAATTCCAAAGGAAATGGTTACCGGTATTCAGTCTTGAATATGGTTCCCAGAAATCCTTGTTACACTTAGGTTTAACACAGAAGAATTAATGTGTGTTTATAACCCCTGGGTATCTAAAGATAATTCAGAGAGTTACTAAATAAGATAGGTAAGAACTACCTTGTTCAATCCTTGTTTTATATGACTAGCTCCCATCCTTAATTTCTATACTAATTACTGCCACCAGTACTGTAGATAGGAGCTATGCATTAATACATAGATAGATGTCTCTTTAGCTCCCATTTTCCTATAAAGTGGAACTATTTATAAATGGAAGTACTCTTCCCCACCTTCTTCCTTACAACTTTTTAAGGGAAGAACCACATAGAATGTAGAAACCAATGCTAACAAAGCAATGGAAACCTCTCTATTCTTTACCTGGAGGTAAAGATGGAGGGCCCAGGAGTGGAGGTATTCCTCCTGGAGGACGCATTGGTTTGCATGGAAGGGATTCCAGGCATCATCGAGGAGAACACCAAGATCTCAGCACTTAGCCCTCTAGAGCTGTTGGGATGAATTATTACACAAATGCTACACAACTGTCACTTGATTTTAGGTTTCGAGTTCCACATTTTGGTACATCAGACATTTTAAATTATTTTTTCCATAGTATTGATCTCAGTCTACTAATTTTTCTTTCTTTTTTTTAATCAAATTTTTATTATCAAACTGATGTACAGAGAGGTTACAGTATCATACGTTGGGCACTGGATACATTTCTTGTACTGTTTGTTGCCTTGTCCCTCATGCCCCCCTCCCTCTCCCCCTTTCCCTCCCCCCCCCCCAGGTGTTCAGTTCACTTACACCAAACAGTTTTGCAAGTATTGCTTTTGTAGTTATTTCTCTTTTTTTACCCTGTGTCTCTCAAATTTGGTATTCCCTTTGAATTTCCTACTTCCAATACCAGTAAACACGGTTTCCAATATACTCAGATAAGATTACAGAGATAGTGTAGGTACAACCATAGGAAGGTGATACAAGAACATCATCAATAATAGAAACTACACATACACATAGGATGTTGAAAGTAGTTACAACTGTGATATATCAATTGTTTCCATAACATGGAGTTCATTTCACTTAGCATCATCTTATGTGTTCCTAAGGGTATAGCTATTGGGCCTTGTGATGCTCTGCTATGGCTTGCCTAAACCTGTACTAATTATTTCCAATAAGGGAGGCCATAGAGTCCATGTTTCTTTGGGTCTGGCTCACTTCACTTAGTATAACTTTTTCCAAGTCCTTCCATTTCCTTACAAATGGAACAATGTCATTCTTTCTGATAGAGGCATAAAATTCCATTGTGTATATGTACCACATTTTCCTGATCCATTCATCTATGGAGGGGCATCTGGGTTGGTTCCAGATTCTCGCTATGACAAATTGTGCTGCGATGAACATTGTTGTGCTGGTGGCATTACTGTGATTTTGTTTGTGGGCTTTTGGATAGATACCCAACAGTGGGGCTGCTGGGTCATAGGGGAGTTCTATATTGAGCCTTCTGAGGAATCTCCATACTGCTTGCCAGAGTGGCTGAACCAGTTTACATTCCCACCAACAATGAAGTAGGGTTCCCTTTTGGCCACATCCCCTCCAACAATTGTTATTATTAGTTTTCTTGATATATGACATTCTTGCTGGGGTGAGATGGTAATTTTTCACAGGATTTTTATTAAGTGAGGCTTAAGGAGGTTGCATTCTGATTAACAAAACTAATATTGGGCTACAACAATCTTACCCAGCATACTCTCTGGGACATTTCCCAACTTAGCCTCACTAATATTCCCTTGTCTTATCTACAAAATGGAGATGTGAATCTAAGAGCCTCCTTCTTGGGGTTGTTGTCATTTTAATATAAAAAAATATAAATCAGATGATAATGGTGATTGATTAAATCATTCCATAAACTTTTCAGCCACTTGTCATAGAGTTTGGAGCTTAGGTACATTTTTCCTAACAACACTTTACTTCTTTGTGAAATAGTACATTAACTCAAGATACTTACCCATTCCCTGACTCTGTATTTTAGCACCATGAATACAGTGCTCAAGATAATTTCTCAAAAACATCTGGGAAGAAACATAAAGACATTGCAGCAAAATCCAGGCATGCTCTACTACATGAATCTACATAATTCGAAAGAATCCATATTTGCCTTTCATGCTTATAGTCCAGCCCAGTGAGACCAACTGACCACCCAGCATAGGCCAATGAGAGCCAGAGAAGCCAGAGTGAGATGCACTTTTCCAGTGCGTTTAAGAACATAGAGTAAGCCAGCACTGAGTGGACTCTTGAAGGCCTGCCAGACCTACTTGAAAACATACTACAACATAGTACTGGCATATCCAGTAGAGGCGATTTTCTCTATTACAGCTCCAGGAAGCACTCACTGGAGGAATGTTCTAGAACAGAACTAGCACCATGGTCCTTAGTTATATGTCCAGACTGTAATTTATTTGTCCTAGTCTACCTAGAAGTTGGAGACACTCAATATCCCAGGAACCTCAAATTACTTTGTGAGATCACAAACCAGCACAAGCAGGAACACACATAAACACCACTTTCAGAATACAGGGGATGAAAAGGAGGCTGAATCATGAGGGGAAAGAGATCCCCATGTGTAATCAAACATTTCACTGTGGAAGCTTGAAGGTTTCCTCAGAGCCCAATTCACACCTGCAATAAAACTTCTTCCAAGGTGTGAGAAGTGAAAAGTTAAGGCAACTGTGCTGGATTTTTTTTTTTCCAGTCTTAGGGTTGAACTCAGGGCCTGAGCACTGTCCCTGGCTTCTGTTTGCTCAAGGCTGGCACTCTATTACTTGAGCCACAGCACCACTGATGGCCTTTTCTGTGTATGTGGTGCTGAGGAATTGAACCCAGGGCTTCATGCATGCTAGGCAAGCACTCTACCGCTAAGCCACATTTCCAGCTCCATGGCACCTGTTTTAACTTGGTCCACCATGTGCAAGACACTGGTAACCAGATTCATGGGTATTGGCTCCCCATGGTTCGGTTCTCCAAGCCCCACCTGGAGGAGTTATCCCAGAATTCAAAAGCGTCTCAGTCTGCCTTCAAATCCTATGCCTTCAAAGGCCTATGCATCATGCGGACACTTCGTATCATTTAAAGGGAAAACAAAGTAGAAGAACCAAAGTGAAAAAGAAAAATGTTCCACTGGCCCACGGGCTGGGCTTGCCTTTAGCAATTTCACCAAGATTTCTAGGAGGGAGCTTGCCATGAACACTCACAAAAGGGGCCGGCCACCAGAGCATCCCCCTGGGTGGCCCAGCCCTGGCCTCTGGTCACAGCCAGGATGGCCCTGTGGTCCCAGGTGCCTGTTCTGCCCTTTGATGTGTAGCAAGTGACCCAGAGAACCCTCTAGCACCACGCTCTCTTGGGGCCCACTTAGATGCTGCCTGAGCCCAGCACCTCTTTTTGGAGTTCAACTTACCTGGCCTGGGCTGATTCCCAGAGCTTTTCTCACCTTCCTCCATCCAAGCTCTTCATGCTCCTGCTGGCAGTCACCTGGCCCCCTGGCCTCTGGAAGCAGCAGACACTGGGTCTGTCTGTGCCTGGGGTTCTAGGATTGCCTGCCTGTGCCTTTCCCAGTGGGAGTGGTCACCACATGCCGACTGAGAATGGTGTCTGTTGTTCTGGCGCATGCTGTGCCTGGGTACGGGTTCCAGGTAGCTGTGCCTACTGTGCAGGGCACACCAACTGCGGCCTTGCTGGCCCCAGGTGCACTGGGCAGTGGAAAGGGGCAATTAGTGTAGAGGGAGGGGCTGGAGGAAGACACCAGGGTCCACCCTAAAAATTGCTTCAATAAGCTGAGTGCTGGTGGCTCATACCTGTAATGCTAGCTACTCAGGACCCTGAGACTTGAGCATTAGGGTTCAAAGCCATGACTCTCGTCTCCAATTAATCACCAGAAAGCCAGAAGTGGTGCTATGCTCAGTGGTAGAGCACTAGCCTTGAGTGAAAGTGCTCAGGGACAGTGCGTAGCCCTGAGTTTAAGCCCCATGACTGACAAAAGAAAAAAAAAATCAATTGCTTTAAGGGAATGAGTGGGTGAATGAGTGTGAGAGGGAAATGCTAGAAGAAATGCACCCAGAACCTGCAGGTAGGGAAATGAGCTCCTGTGGTGGCTTCTGGAGGTCAACAGACATTTTGAAACTGAGACACTTCTCAGACCCCAGAAATGGCATGTGTAAATACAGGTCTCAGCTGATTTTTTTTTATCAACAGCCACCACTGAGGCCTCCACTGTATGGCTGTCTTTCCAACCAGGTCCTCCTGTTCAAATCTGTAACCTTTTACATCTGCACATCCATGTTTATCGCTACACAATTCACAATAGCCAAAATATGGAAACAACCCAGATGCCCCACTACAAATGAATGGATACAAAAAATGTGGTACCTGTACACAATGGAATACTACATAGCGATTAGAAATGATAAAATATTGGCATTCGCAGGGAAATGGGCAGAACTTGAACAAATAATGTTGAGTGAGACAAGCCTAGGAGAATAAAGGAGCATGATCTCCTTGATATATGACTGTTAGGGTGTGTGTGTGGGACCAGTAGAGACCAGGTCTGCGAAACAAAAACTTCTTTTCAAATGGTATTTTCACAGGTTTGGGTCAGCGACCTTACATTATGAATAAGCAAAAACAACAACTAGAGAAGGACACAGGAGGATTCTATTGTTGACGTTACATTTAAAGTTCTAGGTGAATTTCCTTTGGTGTACGCTACGTGGTTACTGTATGATTTTGGCACACTGGGTATTGTATATATGCCTACCTGATCTAGGGAAGGGAAAGAAAAATGAGGGTGTAAGATATCACAAGAAGTGTACTCACTGCCTTATTATGTAAATGTACCCCTTTTGCACACCTTGTGAGCAATATTTAATTAAAAAAATTAAAAATCTGTAACCTTTTAACTATCAGGTTACTAGAGAAAAGCTTTTGGCTCCATGAGACTGAGGTAGGGGGGTTATTTTTAGTACATATTTGCACATGAGTGAGTCGACCAGTACTTGTTCCTGTATTAGAAGACATGGGTCCAATACTCTGTGCTACTTCCAAGTGATATGGCTAAGTCTCCTTAAATTTTTGTTTCCTAAAATGTGGAATAGGCACAAAGATACAAATTTATTGTGTCTGAATAAGATGACCTGTGGAAAACATTTTGATAAATGTCAGTTGTTAGCATCAGAACAATCAAGGCATAGTGAGCACAACTATGTCCTCTCTATGACTCTAACTTTGGTTTTAGAAAGCAGATTCTCCCTAGAGACGTAGCAATTCAGGTGTCTACTATGGTGCTTCTCTTTGAAGCTCATCTATTTTGGGCCATTTGATTCCTCTGGGGGTCTTGCCTCTCTCCAGCAGATCCTGGCCTGGGATGCTATTTTGAATTCTACAGAGCAGGAGAAAAGCACTATCTTTCAGCATTACTGAGAATCTTTCCTTGATACTAAGTTCTGACATTCTTTTTTTCTAATTGTTTTAGCTTTATTGTATGCTATATTTCTTAAACATTTTATAGACCTGAATGCATATTTTCTAAACGGAACTTTATTTTCCTCTGTATACTTGTAAGAAATGGTGTAGTACTTTGTAATTAAACATAAACATGTGGGCAGCTATGATTTTGATTTGTGCTCCAGAAGTTCATGTGGTGATAAAGGAGAATCGGAAAGAGGTAGATTGGCACATTGCTTTTCAGCCATGGTAACTGGATTTTATTCTATTGATAAATACTCATGCCTCAGAACCTCAGAGGTGATGCAGCAGAAGGTAGGCTCTCTCCTACCCCCAGTTTGACCAATTTAAGCTGGTGCATGGTGGTTTCTTCTCTTAGTAACGGGGATGTTGCCAATTTTTGCTGGGTTGTCAGCATGACCAATGGATGTGAACCCTGAGGCTACTAATTTGTGATGATACTAGGTTTTGTTTTGTTTTGCCAGTCTTGGGGCTTGTACTCAGAGCCTGAGCACTGTCCCTGGTTTCTTTTTGCTCAATGCTAGAACTCTACCACTAGAGCCACAGCACTACTTCTGGCTTTTTCTACATATGTGGTGCTGAGGAATCCAACCCAGAGCTTCATGTATACGAACAAGCACTCTAGTACTAAGCCATATCCCAGCCCCAGGATAATAGTTTTTAATTTTATTAATTTTTTGTACTGGTACTGGTGGTATTTGAACTCAGGGCCTTATGGCTTTTTAACTCGGGTCTGGTGCTCTACCACTTGAGCCACAACTGTATTTTTGGCTGTTTTGCTTTTGAATTTGAGATATATGTTTTATAGAAATAATTCATATCTTACATATGGAGAAACTATGGATAAAAGATTACTGTATCAATAGCTAATGCAAATCAGTTATTGTTGTCTACATTACATGCCATTATCTTGGTCATGGTGTGTCTTCTGCTTGCTAATCTTTGCCCTGGAGTCCATCCTGCCTCTGCTCTGTCCCGGATCTGTAATGTTGCAGCCTGGACAGCTCTGGAAGGTTCTAACTTAGGTTTTGCTTAAATCTGAGCTCTCTTTGGAAGCCTCCTGAATTGCCTATAGGAATTCCTATAGGTGCCTCTAGGTGATTCAAGGGAGAAGAGCCCTGTTTACTGTCCTCTGCTTGTGGGTGCAACTGATAGGGCATTATCGTTTGTCTTGTGAAATGTGCAGTATCCAGCTAATAGTGAGACACTGTAAACCTAGAGTGGGATGTGGGAAATTGATAGGTTTGGAGCCAAGGAAGGAAGCAGTGGCACGGGGATGCCATACTTTTCATGGAGGAAGACTCTATCTTTCCAGCCTGAAGCAATGAGATCTCAGGGCCTGCGCCACTCATACCGCCCTCACCACTGGTTTTTCAGCTCTGGTTCCCACACCACAGACTTCGAGAAGCCCTTCAGATCTAACACAGAGTAGTGACAAAACAAAGCTTTGAGATATGGAAGATCAATTTCCTAACTATTTAAGAAACTTGCCTCCAAATCATCTACTAGATTTCAAAAAAGGAGTCGGTAATTAGTGGAAAAATCAAGTCTAGGACACTCAGATTGTGATTCACATGAGACATATGGACTAGACCCACTTTCAGAAGAGTAGGGATTTAAGAGGCTCAAGGAGCTGGCTTGAGTTAGTCATCCCAGTTCTCCATGCTTCCAGGACACACATGCTTAAAAAACCAGCAGAAAATGTCAGCCTTCAGAGAGATACCTGATTGTTATGGTCAGTGATGTTGATGTAACAAAGTAAGCTGCAAGTGCTTGTGGCCTTTGGTGTGGTCTACTCTGCCCTGTGTTTGTGGCCTTTGGTGTGGTCAACTCTGCCCTCTGGAGGACCATTCAGGTCAGAAATAAACTGTACATAGACCTCCTGAGAGCACAATGATTTATACCCATGGCAATCGCTACAGACCTCCACTGCAACACCCATGTAACTCTTCAGAGTCCTGAAGAGACTCCTTAGAGACCTATATCAAAACCCTCAAGAACCCAGACTCTTCGTAGAGATCCTAACAAGATTCCATAGAATATGTCACACATTAAATAATTTAAAACTGATTACAATATTTTGAAGCGTTAAGAAAATATATTGACTGGTGCATGACATCTACTCTAATTGTATATTAAGGGTTTTTGACATTTGTAGGCCATTGATTACTGCTGGGACAACATATCAACAGAATCATCTAGGTTGTCTGGCGCCTCTGCAAATCTGCACTGCCCCCTCTGGATTTATTCATACTGACAAATCCTAAAGTCTTTCTATTGTGTTAGGGGGTGGCAGGGGAGTGTTGTCATGCTTAGGAGAAATGCGAGAGAAATCTGGTGTGATGTGGGTCTTCAGAGCCACTGTCCCACGCAGGCATATCTTCTAAAGAAGCTTTGGGAAGACCAAATCCTGACCTCCCTTCTTACCCAGACAGGGGCAAAAAGATCATCACTCTCACTTCATGTTTGCAACGAAACCAGTTTATTGGAAGCATTTAGTTAAATGTGCAGGACTTGCACATTTTAGAAAATACAACTAGAGTCATGAGAAACATGATCTAGGAAATCAAACAGGACACATTTGTTATAATAGTCTGTTAGGTAATGAGGAAGGTGGCTTGAGATTTACCCCACCTAGGCTACTTGGGTAGAAATTGGCTGTAGACACAGGCACTTGGACATATCTGTCCCTGCCTCCAGCCCACTTGTTATTGATAGGGTAATGTGGATCTTTGTGAATAGTCTGGTGACCATGGCTCTTATTTTCTATCATTGATTTCTCCTGCGGGTAACAAGGATCTGTGTGGCAGTTGAGATGTCTGTCCAGCAATGTCTTGGGTTCTTTAGGCAACTCCTGAGAACCATGCTGAAGGCCCAGTTTGTCTACCATAATCTTCCCAACAGCCATCATAAGGGTCTTGGTTTTAGTTGCTCCACTGTCCCTGAACGGTCTGCTCTGGGCAGGTAGGGAGGAACATTTGACTCTTGGCAGGGAGTCTTCCTGCCTTTTGTCTTTGGTACTAGGATTGGCAAAGTGCAGAAAATTCTGCATCTTTTTCTGGACATAGTTTTCTGTAGAAATGTGTGCCTTCTGTGGGGAAGTTGGGGATGTCTTTCTCGCAATGGCACCTTGTTCATTAACCTGAATAAGGGGGCTGAGCCCACAGGTGTGGCAAGGCCTCACCACTGCTCGCCTTTCTTCCTGCAGTCCCGGTGCAAGCTTCCTACAGCCCTGCCTTTCATCAGACACACTGAATATTTTCTTCTGATTCTTTCCTGTAACCTCAATTCTAGAGTCCTTCAGCTCCTGCTGAGGCTGGCTGGGCCCTCTCCTCTCTGAGAGGCCACCCTTGATTTGAGGAGTTGATATTTTGTTGCTAGTTAGGTTCTGGGATGTGAACTCAGAGGCCTGAGAAGGCAAACTCACTTTGGTTGAGAGTCTGTCAGTATGGCCATGTTGAAAGATGCTAGCCGTCTGGTGTTGGAAATGCTTTTCTAATTTGACTTTCACTTGTTTTTGAATCTCAGTAATGACCCAAGATTTCAGGCCTGTGTATATTGGCTCTTGCAAATCAAAATTGCTAGAGGGGGAGTGGCTTTTGTTGGTCCTAGGAGACTCTGAACTGTTTGGAGTATGAATCATTTGGGGATTATCCACCATGCTGGCTCCCCCAGTTGAAGGAGGTGTCTCTTCCATCTGAAGTATGTCACTTGTCTCAGGCACTGAAAGCTGGGACAATCCTTTAATGTCTGGAGAGGTCCTGCTAAGGCAGGGGTCTCCCAAGGCTATGCTGCCACTCATCTCTCCTGGCTCATGCATAGCCATTGCTACATTTGGACTTGGCTCAAGGCTGCCCTGCACAGTCTCCAGAAGAGTCCTGTTCTTCCTAGTTCTGTGCAGGAAACTGTAGGTGGGGAACTGAAGGTCCAGACTGCCCATCTGTCCAGATGGATAAGCCTCAGATGGCCCATGGATGCCGCCAGATAGAGTTCTGCTCTGAAGTTTCAGCTGCTCTGTAGGCTGAGGGACAGTAAATGGACCTTGCAGTGTGTCCACTAGACCTTCCTGAAGATCTTCCGGGGTATTAGCCACCTTGACAATGGAGCTGACCCTAGAGTCAAAGGAGGCTGGGGAGGAATGAGCGGGCTGTGCCAAGGGCAAGGCTGCATTTGCATGTAAGGCGAGAGTCCTTGGGTCACTGCTCTGCATTTGGGGATCCCACTTTTGTCTCACCCGGTATCTCACAATATGTGTTTCTAGAATCAGGAGAGTTTTGGGATCCAGGAAGGAAAGCTCCTGGGAGGTGTTTGCGATGGATGGCACACACTTGTGGGATGAGTGATTGGTGGGTTTGGCATGGACAGTGGAGTTGGGAGAAGCATGGCTAGCTGTGAGGTGGGATTGCCGCACACACACTGGGATCATGCCCTCCTTCAACTGGTTCAACTTCCTGCCCAGGTGGAATGTCAGGATGTTTTCTACATACTTTTTGTTTGGGGAATTAGGTAAGTGACTGCTTGTGTCTGCAGATGCCTGTTTCTGACATTTTGTTCGCATCATACAGTCACGTTTTGAAAGTTGGGCCTCCCAACCCTTCACTAGGGTGCTTCCTGAATTCCAGGCTTGATCTTCAGAAAGGTCCCTTTCCTGATCTTGCCTTACACCCTTGCTTGGCACATTTAGTGCTAACATTGCTAGATCTATCTTCTGCATACTGCTGTTACCTTTAGAAGGGATGGCAGAAGTCTGGGATGGCTGTGGTAGGGAATCATGCTTGTATGCTGCCTGGCACTGACAGTTCCCTGTCAGTCTTCCTGGAGGCTGCATCAAATTCTGGGATGCTGTGTGCCTTAAGGAACAGCCAGGCTGATGTTCACTTCTGGTGACTGCCTCTTTGTGCTCCTGGATGTAGGTGCTTATAGAGTCACCAGAAAGGGCAGTGACCAACTTGTAAGTCTGGGAGGCCTCGTGGACCTGTGGAAGTTTGCCAGTGGGCTGGCTAAGTGCTTCTCCAGTTGTTTGTAACTTAGAGGCAAAATTCTTCCTCCATTTTAATTGCTGACAAGACATTTCTAGATCCTGGTGCTCATCTAGAATGGATGGTTGTTTCCTTTGTTCAAGTGTAGTGTAAGGTACACCCCTATCCTGGGATGGGGAATGTGGGTAATTTGGGAAAGAGCATGGGAGGTAGGGCTCAGTGGGGACCTGATCCTCTACTGGTGCAAAGGTTTGTGTCCCAAGTTCAGATTGATTCATATCTTGAGGCAGGGTTTCTGCCTGGGAAATGTGTGGAGCATCTTCAGGCTGAGGCTCAGCCGGGCAAACATAATTGAATGCAAAAGAAAGGTGTTGGACAGAGGATGACCTGGTATGAATCCATGCGGCTTGCACCAAGGACTCACTGTGCAGAGAGGGCAGGCCCCAGAAAAGCTGCCTGCAACCATGCTGTAACTTTTTCCCAAATACCCTGGGTAAAGTGAGCTGCTGAGAACCAGCAAGCTGCTCTGGTTTTCCTTTTCTGTTCCAAGTAGATTGTGGGGTAGCAATATGTTGCTCACTGTTCAGTGAGCTTAACAAATTCCTCAGAGAATTCCCCACATTGTGTACTCCCTCCTTTTCCCTCTCCTGACAAACTTTCAGTGTGGATTTCTCACTGATCCTTATCTCCATCAGCTCCTGGATTTCAGAGTTGGTAGCAGGAATAGAAAGCAACCCACAGTTATTGGGTGGGTTGGATTCTGGTGGGATTGTGGTAGAATCACACCAAAGACTCAGGATTGGATCAGCCATGGAAGGAGGGTAGGCCACAGGTTGAGAGGAAGGAGTTGGGCTAGAAGAATGTGCAGGTGATTGGAATACAATGCCTCCTAGAGGAATTAAAGGCTCTGGAGGCTGCAACACACTCTGGGATGTGTGTAACCCAGGAGAATCTGGGGAAGAGATTAGGACTGGTGACAAGGGAGCAGCTAGAGATTGCAGGCAGGCAGCTGAAGCAGCTGGGGAGACCACTGGGGACACAGTGTTGGCAAAAGCATCCTCCTCAGGCTGCCTTGGCGACTGATGGTCTGCAGCACATTTTGATTCCAACATTTCACCTAGGCCATCGCCTCCTAAGAGGTGGTAAAAGCTTCTGGTTTCATGGAGCTTTCCTAGGTAGCTGTAGGAGACAGGAGGCATAGATTGCAATCAGCATGACAGGCTCTGATGGATGCCCATGATGGGAGAGCATGGGTACCTGCTGTTCATGGCTAGTTTTACAAAGCCCTTATTATCCTACATCCTGGGTGTTTAGTCATGCCTCAGACTAACCTCAAGTTTCCCCATCCCCAGAGCTTTCCCATGATCTGGAGTAGAAAGTCAGGAAAGGGACAGGTGGAAATTCCTTACCTAGTCAAAAGTGTAACTAGGTCATAAATCTCCTCCAGCTGCTTCCGGCATCTTCTGCGGTCTAGAAACAGAGGCAGAATAATGGTAGACTAGGGAAGGACTTGGTTTCTTACAAGTGGCTGAATGTAATGTGTACTTATGAGAGACATTGGAATACTTAACTGAACATAGTAATGAGGCCTGTAATCCTACCTGGGAGGAAATAGACTAGAAGTTTCTATCTCAAGGTCAACCTGGGCAAAAAGGAGTTTGTCAGATCCCTTCTCAAGAAATGCCTGGGAATGATGGTAAATATATGTTACCCTGGTACAGCAGAAGCACAATGGGTTGATGCAGTGGCATTTTCTTGTCATCTCCAGACACAGGGAAACACAAGTAGGAGCAACTCATGCCATAGTGGTGTCCAAATAAGGTAAGACTACCTCAAAAATATCTAGTGTGAAGAGGTACAGATGGTATGATCCAATGGTAGTCTGTCCAGTAAGCACAAGAAAGAAAAAAACGAGATCCCATGCCTCTGTCCACAGCCAGAGTGCTAGGAAGACAAAACAGAGAGGCATCATGTCATTGCTTATGCAATACCTCCTAACTTCTATGCCCTTCTGAACTTCCCTGGAGGATTGGTCCTCTCAAAAATAGGTCTTAGTGAAGAGAAAACCAGTCTACAGTTGGGCCTGAAAGTCCCACCTCAAATTCAAGGCAGTGTTGTTCCCCAGGCTCTGCCCACCTTCTCAATAGGCCACACCCATCCCTGGCTCACTGCAACTTCATGCCAAGCACAGAACCTGAGAACTGTCCCCAATCCTGATGTCCACTGCAGGAACAACTCTTGAAGGGCTTTGCTACTGACATCTTCAAAGTCCTGCCTCTGGTTGTCAGAAACAAGCAAGATCCTCTCCTCTTAGGAGGAAGGGCATAACCTACCTTTCCTGCTGCTGCTCTTCTTCCAGCTCCTGATATGTCCTCTCCTCTTCACATGATACTGAAAGACAAAGAGAGAGACTTAGGTCCCCTCCCCTCCGCAGACATGCTACAGATGTTCACACTTCTTCAATAATAACAAATTTTGCCCTTCCCTGTCTCCTTTCCTTATTCTCAATGCTGATGAAAATGATTTCTGCCTGTCTTCCTTGGACAAAACACTGGAATTTCTATGTAATATTAAGACTCCCCTTGCTTGCTCTCAATGCTCAAGACCACATACCAACCTCTGCAGGTGCTTCATAGCCACCAAGTTGGCTTTTGCTTCCTGAGGCAAGAGTTTACAATCCAGTTTGTGATTAAAGGCTCTCAGGGACTCAGTACCACCCTTACACTAGCCCATCCCAGGGGAACAATGTGACCTTCAGGCACTTGCTGTGACAAGGAGACCATTGAGCCAATGTTTGAGTAGCCAGCATTCAAGATCCCAGTTAATGAGGGGCAATATTTGACTTCACTCTGGTACTTGCTGCTCACCACACAACTGGTCAAAGAGCTTAGTCGATGACCTCAGGCCTCTCTAACCCTGTCCTGTCCCATCAGTGCTTCTTGATTTGGAAAACTGGAAATGACAGTGAAACAAAGAGTTATTTATTCTGGGTCTGGCTTGAATGACTCTTACCTTCCTGGGCTTCTTCTGTCTCTCTGGTGGCGGTAAGGGTGGATTACTCGGTAGGTAAGGGGTTATTAGGTAGAAGAGCCCCAGTCCACACAGAAAGGCAAGGATCATATCCATTGCCCCTGTGGTAGTGCTGGGGGTCAGCCACGGGGTACTATCGCTCTTCAGAAAAAAGAGAGGATTCTCCATATCTGAATCGCTCTGTCGCTCTTGAGCAACTGGGCTCTGGGGGTTGCCTTCAGGAGCAGGCAATGAGGCTGACTGTTGCATCACAGACTTAAGAATCTGTGATGTGGCCTCCTCATCACAAAGGGTTTCTGAGAGGAGGAAGGGCAGGGGAAGGAGGTGCTGTACCCCTCCACCCCTGCCTCCTCAAGTAGCATGTCCTTCACTCTTCTGGGCCTTGTATTTTCCCACTTCCAATCCATTTGCCCATCCTGTTGGAGACAGCTGTCAGTCTATTCTTCGTGCTTTCTCTTTGAACTCCAAAAGTGCTCAAGGAGTCTTATCCTTTGGAAAAATCTTAGTTTGAATCCACCAATCTCACTACTTTTCAAAATATGAATCTCTCCTAGGGATTTTAGTTACTTTGAAGGTATTTAAAAAAATCTCCTCTGCCTGTATAATTTTCCTCCCCAACAAGCTTTTATCTTCATTTATGTGGAAGTAGAAATTTTATTCTTATTTAATTTTAACCACTTGGTGTTTTTAAACTGAAATCTGGTTTAAATTATTTTAGTTTAGTTATTCTTTTTATAAACAAAAAAGGTAATGGTTTATTTGAAATTGAACTTATTTTATATTTAATTTCAACCATTTAATTTGTGTTTTCAGTGCTCAAAAACAAGTGGTTTAAATCATATTATTATGTTTATTCTTATTTTGTCCTCTTTATAAACAAAAATATCTACTGCTTTATTAAAAAACTCAATGGACAGAAAAAAATATAAGAAACTCCCAAGTGCTTGTTTGTCCTAGTTGCATTTATGCTTCTGAACTTGAAAATGTGTACAAAGCTTTATAGGTATGGTGTACTCACATTTAACAAATCAGATACTTTCACACAGAAACAAGCATTTCCATTTTTTTCTTATTTTTTTAATGCTGGTCCAGAGACTTGAACTCAGGGCCTGAGTGCTGTTCCTAACCACCTTTTTTTGCTCAAGGCTACCATTCTACTATTTGAGAAACAGCACCACTTCCAGCTTTTTCTGTGTAGTTTATTGGAGATAAGGGGAAGGGGGGAAGTGAGAGCAAATGAGGGAGGGAATAACACTATTCAAAAAGAAATGTATTCACTACCTTACATATGTAACTGTAGCCCTTGTGTACATACCTTTTACAATAATAAAAAAAGTTTCATGGATTTTCCTACCCAGGCTGGTTTCAGACCATGTTTTTCAGATCTCAGCCTCTTGAGTAGCGAGGATTATAGGCATGAAGCACCAGCATCTGGCTCTAATATTATTTTGATCTGTCAAATGCTCTTATAATATTGTCTACTAAAATTGAATATAATAAATCATAGTCTTATGTAATAATTATTTAATAAAAAGATGTTACATTACTCTAAAAATAGTAAATCATACTTCATCATTTGGCTTTTTTGCAAGCATATTATTATAGAATATTAGATCATTATATCAAGAATCATATTATTAACTACCTTATTATATGTGTGATAATAAAGCCCTGAATATGTATTGTCAAAATAGTTACCTGAATAGGAAACTTACACAAAATTCTTTCTTCTTGTGCTGATTATGTATTTATGGTGAGGAAGACAAGATTGGGTTCAGGTGATGGATTACTAAATCACACATAAAGTTTTAGTAAATCAATTACACTGTCTCAATGTGTTGTATAATCGAGAGTCTTCCTTAAGTTGGTAGTATTTCTTACTTAGACTATTATGAATAGGAGATGTTTATTTTCATAAACTGCCTCAATGACACAAATACATTTATCTAGGCCATTTGACATTCTGTGTAGCACCTCCCTACTATTGAAAAACAGTGCACATTTAAAATCTGTATTTCAGTAACACATAATGTATTATTAAAACATATAGCAATTTTTATGTGAAGGTTTATTCTGTTCCTACGACTTCATCTCAGGGCCTGGGTACTACTGTCCCTGAGCTATTTCGCTAAGGGCTCTACCACTTAAGCCACATTTTCAGTTTTGGCTTTTTGGTGGTTTATTGGAGATAAGATACTTTTCTCCTTTCAGGAATACCATAGAGTCATTTTATGTAAATCCACACAGTATAAATTATATAAATTATACATACATCCAGACTGTAAGGTAGAGCTATGGCTCATAGGATACAAGCAATTTTAACATATGGGTTGGTAAAGATTTCTGTGGTTAGACTTGTCTAAAAATACAAAAAAGTATAGTAAAAAAAGGACATGCAAATAAAAAAATGCTATACTAATTAGGGTACTTACCATGAATAAAGCTTGCAAAACTGGGACTTACTCTGAGTCAGTTAGTGATGAGTTAAGTGACAGTTCTGGCATGCAGGAATTTGACAGGCCATAGTTTTAGAATTCATTCTGTCGGGATGCCTGCTCTATGGAGGCTCTGCTAGATCCTGGAACTCTGTTATTCTTCATTGATCCTCTGCTTCAAATTTAAAAATGACATCGGTTGGGGGTGAAGAGGTGGAGAAAGAGAAAGAAAAAAAAACATAATCTGGGAGATTTTTATGGTCAATATTTGAGGACAGTGTTTTTAGCCAACATCTTATTGACCACAGCATATCATGGCCAAAAGTAATTTTAAGTTGTGTGCCTAATGTGAGGCAGCGGGAAAAAGCCATTTTGTCATTTCCTTAAGAGCTAAAGTAGACAGCTTAGTGAAGATGAACACTTTTTTCTTGCCACCAGTAACTATGTGTAGTCTTCACAGGAATAATCTACTTGATGGTGAAGTCTTCATGAATCTGGTACTAGACATCACTTCCAAAGTAGGGTCAAGGCACTTAGTATTACTGGACAACACTTTGCCTTTTCATCTTCTGATCTTGATCTCTAGCTCCAGTAAATCCATAAGCACTTATTGGACCCCTGTTGTAACAAATATGCATGATCTTCCCTGCTATTTACACTGACTGCCTTCACACTCCAAGTGAGACCCTATGCTATTTAAACAAATACAGTCTATTTAAAGAAATAACAGTCAAGTAAATTATGCATTAGAGAATTTCAATAGTTTTCAAAACTTTTCTTTATCATACAAAGTGAACTTCATTGTTACCTTATCTCTTCTATCAATTCCTTCTATACCTCCCCCAAAATATTGTCTCATATAATCAAAATCAATAACTCAGCAAAAATCAGTTAAAGCAAGGAATATACAACTAAAATGTTTTTATGCTTATCTTAATACATATGAAAGTGTACATTAACATCTAAATGCAGGCCATAAATATCAGTGGGTATTTATCATCACTTATCCTTTGTAACTCATGATATGTGCTCTATCTACAGCTTATTATTCTGATTATCTGCCCAATAGCTAACTCTTTCCCATTTGACAAGCACTTTTCTTCCTCTTGCTAGTAAATAGTATTAGCTGTATAACCTGTTCCTAGACAATGGGACACAATAGAGCTGCTTTGATATAAGCTTTGCTTTTTAAATAAATTTATAGAAAGAGTTTGGGGTGCAATGACTCCTTTTCTCCCTTTGGGAAATAATTTATAAATATGAGATTTTTTTCTATTGTGGTAAATATTTAGGTTTATAAGTGATGTTAACCAATAAACTACAAAATACTGAATAAGAAGGAGGAAACAATATAGAATGACTTGATTAATCTGATATCTTTCAAATATCTTTGGAGCTTTTCTACCTTAGGACTTCAGCCTAGCAGAAATGAGGATTCTATTGTTTTTTTTTTTTGTAAGCCATTTAAGTAGAGTAGCTGCCACATGCAGTTGAAACTATCTGAATTAAACTACCTCAACTCCTGGCTTGAGTTTTTTTTTAATCTTCAGCAAAATATTATGAACACTCAATAAGACATTCCATGTAAACAATCCTTCAGATTGCTGTGATTTTTTCTAGTCTTTCACTACTGTCTCATTGATATCTAGTTCAAAAGTGAATTTTTAAAATTTTAAGTGGCTTATATTAAAAATTGAAAAGCATTAAATTTAATTTTCACACAACATTTCATGCAGTTATGCAATTTTTAACTAAAGTATATAAGTGCAATAATAAGAGGGAATACCAAAATCGAGAGACAAAGAACAAAATGGCAAACCATTCAAAAAGCAACACAAAACCATTTGGTGTAAACCAACTGCACAACTCTTGGGGGGGGGGGAGAAGAGAAGGGAGAGGGGGGAAATAAGGGAGGAGGTAACAAGTAGAACAAGAAATGTACTCATTGCCTTTCATATGAATCTGTAACCCCTCTGTATCACACTTTGACAATAAAGAAAAAAAATAAGTAAACCCAAATTGACTTAATTGTAGTAAATATATTACTGAACTCATAAGAGCATAGATACATGAACGTTAGCTACCTGGAAGCTTTGATAGGAAGGGGAATATGATTCTGATAGACTGCAGTGCTGAAGGCTATGGATGACTTGCCTGCCTAGGCCATTGTTGCATGGAGTTTAGTTAATACCTAGAAACAGAGTTAAGGCCTATGTAATGACCAGCTTTGCCTTCCAGAAATGTTTAAAGAGTTGCAATTTCATGGTGATCAGCCTAAACAAACCTACAACATATCCTTAAATAAAATATTATTTATGATGCTAAGAAAAATGTCATCATAAATACAAATGAGTTGATATGATTCTGCTGTTCCACGGATATGCTCTCAAATGCATTTTTATTTTTTAAACTTTTTGTGTATTTACTTTCAACAATCAGCCCAAATTTCTCTTGGACAACCTCAGTCACTTTGTCCAGCAATGAAGAGAGGTGCAAGTACCAATGAGCACCCTCAACTGTCAACTGTTGGGTAAAAAGTTGTTAGTCAATATGATTGCATCAGTAATGACTGGGGCAACTTTCCTCACCCAGTTGAAACTTGCACACAAACCCTCCATGACTCCTACCCCTGTTCCCAGTTGCTGCCTTGGTAGGGCAGGGATTGGAGCCCCAGACTCTGTATTTTAAGTAAGTCCCCAATAGCTGCTTCTGCTGCTTATCCAGTGCCTACACTTTGAAGTTCATGGCCTTGTATAGAACAAGCCCCAAGACAGGAAGTCCAGAATTGATCAAGAACAGCAACAATGTTTCTTTTTGCTTCTGATTTCTTTCCATACCAATTCATCATAGGTTGATTGTCATAAGATACTATTTGTTCATATATCTAATTGGTCAAATTAATTTTTTTATTCCCTTCTAAATATAAATAACGCTGTAGGAATTAACCAGATTAAAAATCTTCTTCAGTATTCCTAATCTCACCAAATCTCTTGTTCAACTTCAGTTCTTTTTGTCATGTTTCTTTAAAAGAATGATCTATTTTCTTCCTTGAATTTCTTTACCATCAGATGTTTTGTTAAAATTAATTTACAAAAGGTTACACAAGGGGGTCACAATTACACTGTTTGTTCCTTTGTGTTTTGCGATTCAAAATGTGGTTTGTGAGTCAGAAACTTTACTAATGAAAGTCCAGAATCTCAGTCATCCTTTACCATCCCAGAACTACCAGAACAGCAGCTAAATTGTCACAAGATCCCAGGATGATTTCTGAACACAATAAAGTTTGAGAAAAACACCATTAAGTCCTAGAACAGGGAGGGCGGGAGATGGTGTGTGTGTGTGTGTGTGTGTGTGTGTGTGTGTGTGTGTGTGTGTGAGAGAGAGAGAGAGACAGAGAGAGAGAGAGGCCAGAACAACCAAAGGAGCATGTAGATCTGTAGATGTGGGCCTCCTCATCCATTCATCCTAATTTCTTGTGCTGTCTCAGTTGTCTGAGGTGGCTGGGTTCATTTCTCAGAAGGAAAGGGTGGGGCGTTCTTAGCCACCGCACCCAAACTGGGAGGATAAAGAGCCCAAACACCAAGAGAAAGCTTCTTTTCAGAACCGCCAGAATCCACCCCGGAAGCTCATTTCTCAATTCCCAGGTTCCTGGTGCATTTTTCCTTGTGTTTCCCTCGCACCCTCTTGGATCCACTTATTCCCTTAAAGCCAGATTTTCGGCAGGAACCTAGTGTCTCCCTTCAGCCTTCCAGGCTGCGCCCTTCTCCCCAGCCCAGTGCACCTGGGGCTGGCCTGGGCTTGGATCGCGCGCCCAGCACACCTGGCACAGTCAGCTCCTGCCTTTGCCCAGGCACAGCACGTGCGGGCAAAAAGGACACCATTCTCAGCGGCTGCCGCCCTGGGATTGTGGTAACCACCACCACCCCGGAAGCCACAGGCAGGCAGCATGGCCCCACGGCACAGATGCTCCCCGTGGCCTCTGCTACTGGAAGACAAAGTCAGAGCAGCAGAGGAGTGAAGAGCTTGGGGGCAGGAAAGTGAGGAAAACGCCTGAGGACGCCTAAAGCTCAGCCTAGCCCAGGTAAGTCGAGCTACCATAAGAGGTGTCTGGGGTCAGGCAGTAGTTGGCCTGTGCAGGCCCAGGACGTGGGACCCGGGGTGCGCTCAGGTGGGAGGGGTGCCAGGCGCGCGTGCTTGGGGCTCGCGAGAGGTGCCTGCAACCAGGGCATCATCTGCCCTAGCCAGACCCTAGACCCCCTCGCCGTGCCCCTGCGTGAGCTCCTTATTGTTTTCACCTGAGCAACATAAGGTTCCTGGGCTTCCTAGTGACTCCTGAGTTTAGGCAGAGTAGGAAGAATGAGTACATTACATGCTAGAGGTTTAAGTAAGGACCATAAAGCAAGTTGTGTTCTAGAACATTCCTACAGTGAGTGCTTTCTGGGGCTGTGATAGAGGAAATTGCTGCTACCGTGTTTGGTCTGCTAGGGCAGTATGTCTGGCCTCTCTAGAGGACTCGGCCTGAGAGGCTGGTGTTCATTATGGAGATGAGATGAGTCGAGTCCTCTCATTGCAAACGAATAGTTCTGTACCATAGGGTGCAATTTATAATATCAAATGTGTGCTGCTGGCCTCACAAGCCTCCTTATAGTTACCCTGAGTTCTAGCTACATGAAATATCTCCTATATCAGCAGCTTACAGTTAACGCTTGGATGCTAACAGGATATTTAATTTCTAATAAGGGGGCCTGAGCTGCTTGTTTGAAAATTGCCTTTTTATTTTCAAAACAGTTTCTCTCCCTGTTGTAATTTTGGTATTAACCTGGTGCATTGAAAGTTCAATTGTGAGAAACATTTGCAAATAGTGAAAATCTGTTTCATCCACAGTGAAGTAGAGGTAGATTATCTCCTTCTACTTAGGGGTTTTTGTTGTTTGAAATTTAACTACAATATTGCATTTCTCATTGGAGCATATGCAGCTACCTGGGTTCCTCTCCTCTGTTATTTTCTTACAGATTCTGATATCATAAACTTATTAGGGATGAGTTCCTTACATATGTTAGTGCTTGACTAAAGATTTTGAAGTTTTAAAGCTTGAAGTAAAAACAATAAAAAGATCTCTTTGACATATTCAAGGTGTGATTATCCTTGTTTTAATTCATATTTTATCTGCCTGCCCATGAATGGAATTATCAAATAAAATTTGAACAAATCTATTGGGACACTACTGTTAATTATATTCCAGATGTGAGAACAATTTTAGGAAATAGAAAATCTTTGATAAATTAAAGGTATCTTGCCTGTTGCGCTTTAAATTGCCCGGCTTTGCGCTACTCCTCGCGATCCACGTGGGGAGGGGTCCTGGGCTTATCTATCTCCTCTGCTGGGCATCCATACTTACTCTCTCACGTCCTCCCGGGCTGGTAGGGATCAGACGCAGGAGCGGGGAGCCGGATTAGCCTAAGGTTGCGTGTGGTCGCGAGACCCCCATACTCGCCAGCCCAAGGAAGACACGAGCGCGTGAGGTCCCGGAGATCGTCTCTGGGACGGTTCTGATTTTTTCAGATGAGAAGCCACAAAGATATACCCCAAAGGCGAGCACAAGGAAAGAGAGAACAGATTGGCCACGAGGGGTGTCCATCAAATGATGTCAGGGGACCTCCCTTGTGGGCGGAGGCCCAGCCCCCCAAGGATTGGATTTCTGGGGTACCCCGCCATCAGGCCATCAGACATGTGCTCGCCCCAGGAGCAGGGGCTTCTCTTCCTGTTAAAGGCAGGAAGGGGAGGGACAGGCCAAGGTCAGCTGTGGCCTCTTAAAGGCACAGCTGACCCCAACACTTGCCACATTTTGTTGTGCTTACTTGGTATCTTATTGTTTTAAAATAAAATGGAATGTTTCTGTCCTATTAAACTAAAGTATTGCTGTGATTTATTTTGTGTTTTATTGGTTAAGTTGTGTTGCTAGTAGTAACAGCATTGCACCAAATCTCAACTTTTGTTTTTTCTCTGTTTAGCTGGAGCTGTAAAAGCCAAGTTTTAAGTGTAGTAAGTAATACATTTTTGAATGTGTAACAAAGTTTAAACAGACACATAAAAGTAGTTTAGTCATAATAACTCACCTAGAGATTTGTTTATATTTTGGTAGTGAATAATGAATTTGTAGCTAGATGTGTTTATCTTAGTACAATAAAATAGTAACTAATTGTTGTGTGTCAAGTTTTAAAATACCTTATAGCAGTAGAAGTCTTGTAAATAATTTTATCACATGTATTTTCTACTATGTTTTAAAAATGTTAAAATTTCATATTTTCACATGAAAACTAATGCTTTTTATTCACTAAAAAACATAGAGCTATTCCTTTCAGTGCAAAACACAAAAGATTATCAGCACTTTTATAGAGCAACAGTGAAGAATATTGTTATTAACTTTCTCCAGTGAGTTAATTTATTTTCTACAAAGTTATTACAAATATAGTTACTATCATAATATGTAAATGTAATATGCTATAGGACCAAATAATGACAGAACTTAACAGGACTAATGTTTTCTATTAGACGTTATTTGGTGTTTTAACAATGTGATTTCTGGAAAGTAATTTAAACATATATATGTATACATCATCATAAACATATATATGTACATAGTATATATGTCTGTATAGTATATAAAAGGAATTTGTGTGTGTGTGTATGTATATATGAAAATTTTCAGCCATAATGAGGAATGAAATTATGTCATGTTCAGAAAAAAAAATCACCTTTATAAAGAGTACAAATTAGTGGCTTACACCATATTACCAAGGCTGGAATTACTGTCATCTAATTGCAGAATATCCTCATCTACTTGATAAAATCCTATATCTACCTATATTTGTTCCCAGTAACTTCATTTGCTCCTTGTTGTACCAACCTGTAATCTTTCTTTAGATCTGCCTATTATGGACATTTTAGATAAAGGGAATCACAAAATATGCGAAAAAACCTGGATAAATATGTGTCAAAATAATATAACAGATTAGAGAAACAAAATGGAAAAAAGAGTTATAATTTTGACTTATTCAAGGGCTTGGAGTTCAAGGTAGATGGCTCATTTCCTGAAACATGTTCTGAAGTGTTTGAGGAGAATAAAATCTTTGGGTTGAAAATCAAGTGGACACTTAAATAGCACTTAAGAAGGCTGAGATCAGCTTACGAAAGCACATGCCCCCAAATTGTCAGGATAACATATGTATGAGTGTGTATATATGAATATATATGCACATGTACATATTTTATTTACATATGTTAATATGCATTTGAGTATATATATGCATATACCTATATATACACATCTATCTCTATCTATCTATCTATCTTTCTATCTATCTATCTATCTATCTATCTATCTATCTATTTGCTTGTCCTGCGTGCTGTCTGTGTGGTTTATTTTTCTGCTTAGTGCTAGTGTTCTACTACTTGAGCCATGGCTCCACTTCCTGCTTTTATTTGTGCATGTGTGGTTAACTGGAGGTAAGAGTCCCACACACTTTTCCTGCCTGAGCTGGCTCAGCCTTTTGTATATCTTGGATTATAAACATGAGCCATCAGAACCTTGCTATAGAAGAAATAACACAGTAGAGATTTAAATTGGTTTTAGCACATTAAAGTTTATCTTCTAGTGTTGTATCTAATAAAATTAGTGACAGTACCCTATTACGTATTAAATACATGTGTCTTCCCCATATTTGTGCTTTGAAGTCTTAACCTCCTTTGAGATGGTATTTGAAAGTGAAGGCATTGAGAATAGTTAGATGAGATCCTACGATGGAAGCCTTGTAAAGGGATGAGAGCTATTAGGAAGAAGAGACCAGAGATCTCTGTGCTCTGTGAGTTTGTGTTAAGAAGGCAGCCATCTGCAAGGCAGAAAGAAGCCCCTGACCAGTCAATGAACTTTCTGAATCCTTCCCCTTCATCTTCTACTACAATGGTAGTTGTTTAAGTCACTAGCTCATCATAGTTTTTGACAGTAGACCAAACTGACTAAGAAACTCCTCTTCTAAGCTATCTCCATACCTAATAAAATTGTAATGAAGGGAAGTTTAAGGATTCCCATGTTCAAACATGAATCTGATTTCTTTACCAAGCTGTTATACCATTTTCAGTGTGATTTCAATCATATTCAGGAAATTCTATATCATTTTTTAGTATTTGTCTAGGTTGGAAGTGTACTCAAAGAATGTCTTACTCCTACGTTACTGATGAACCAGTACTGCAGAACTCAACTGCAATTCAAAATTTGGAGTAGGAATAATCAGACAACCAAATCCCTTTACCAGTTTTCCTAGCGTGTCCTTGTTGCAAACTGCAACCTGGGACAGCACCATGACGGATTACTGAGGTTGAAGAACTGAGAAAGGAGAGAGAGGATAGGAAAGGGGGAAACAAGGGGTCCAGTGCTCACTGGCTTCTGAACCCCAAGTTCTCGTAACGAGCTCCTTAATTTAGTTTAGTACAGGAGAGGTGACTACAATTACATGCAGAAACTAAGGTATCAATTTATCTTTGTGTTTACGTCCATTAACATGAGGAATAGTTTGTGTATGTAGTATAATTGACTCCTTTATCGTTAGGAAGGAGAGGAGAGCAATAAACATTTCAACTATAACAGACTTTCATCTTATCTCCAAGGTCTTAAGCTTTTAGTGCCTAAACAGTTATAACTTAAACACAGGCAGGGTAGGAACTTATACCTCTGTCTTGCCTTGACAGTTTCATCTTTCTGGGGTTCAGCTCTCAGCCTTCTGAGTGCTGTTGAGGTGGCTTTCCAATCTCTTAACCTTTTCCTGGTATCACATCTCAGCTCGAGTTCCCTACAGTCATCCAACCATATGTTTATTTTTTTGCATAATTAGAACACTGGAATAATTTATGTCTATGGAAAAACAGGCAACAATCCATCACTGAATATTCCTTAACAGATCTTTTAAACTAGAATGTGGTGTTCAAGGGGAATTCTTCTGTTCAATGAAGCTACATAGCCCATCTGGGCTAATACTCATCTCCCCATGCTTTAGTTATCTATAAAACCCTCTGTGCCTTCAAGGGAGGAAATACTACTACAATTCTGTGTGAAGAGTTCTGTCTGCAGGTTTTTCTGAAGGTCTCTCATAATATGGGGTCAGAATATTACCTATTGTCTATGACCATATGTATTCTTTTTATTTATTACTATGAGATATTCACCGCAATTTTCACAGTGCATTAGTAGAATTTATTACATCTTTCTTTCTTTTTTACGGATCTATCAATCCTCAACTGATATTTGCGAAAAAGGGGTTAAATGTTTCCAAAATATCTTTACTTTTGAGGACTTCTTAAACAGTAGCAATAAAATACAAGAAACTGCAGAAGATATAATAAAAATCTAGATTCTTTAAAAAAATTATTTAAATATAACTAGGACATGGGCACTAAGCTGAATTTCCTGAAGTACCAGAGGACCTGAAAGAAGGAAGGTTGCCCTTCATCTACTCAGTGTCACAGGCAGAGGGAGATTTGACACTAATGTCATAGTAACAAAGTCATGTTGTATATGACATTTCAGTGTAACATTTCAGTGAGCTGGAGAATTTGAATGCTTCCATATGAGTTCTGGTCCTTATAAGCCTTGGGAATTTGGTTTAATTGTTTATTTACTTGAACTCAGGTCCTTGCACTTTCTAGGCAAGTGCTCTAGAACCTCTGAACCTCTTTTGCCTTAGTCCTCTTTTTTTTTGCCAGTCCTGGGGCTTGGACTCAGGGCCTGAGCACTGTCCCTGGCTTCTTTTTGCTCAAGGCTAGCACTCTGCCACTTGAGCCACAGCGCCACTTCTGGCCATTTTCTGTATATGTGGTGCTGGGGAATCGAACCCAAGGCCTCATGTATATGAGGCAGGCACTCTTGCCACTAGGCCATATCCCCAGCCCCTTAGTCCTCTTTTGCACTGGTTATTTTTGTGATCAGGTCTCAGGTTTTCCCTGGGCCTGTAGATGGACTGCATCCACTTATCTTCTACTTCCTGACATAGCTGGGATGACAGATGTGTGTCATCATGCCCACTTGTTGACTGGGAAGGAATCTTGCCTACTGGCTTTGGCTGCCTTGGAATAAAGACCTCCCAACCTCAGCCTGCATGTAGCTCGGATGTTATGTGTGTGCCACTTGTGCCTGGCCTTTTTAGCTTTTCTGAATTTAGATTTTTCACACACAGAGAATAGGGTATATTTATTAGGCTAAAGAACAGACAGTGTCATCTACATTTTCCCATACACCAAGATAGCATGGATATATGCAATCAATTGTCTCCCAAAGGGCTGTTTTAAATCTCGGTTTGGGAGTCCTTAAAACCCTAGACTCTAAAATGACCTTTATTAAAGCTGTCAATAAAGAATAGAAGGAGTTACCTCAGAAAAATCTTAGTGTAGAAGACCCAATTCCTAGGAACTGGGGACTTCCTTAAGGAAAACATTTGACTTGCCTCTATCTAAACTCCAGCAGAGTGTCTCAAGCTCTATTTTCACTCAAGGTAACACCGCTCAAGTTCCTGTTCTGAGAAGATTATTCTAAAGATTATTACATCTTTCACCATCTGGCCTCTGTTCACACTGCATTTCAAGCCTGTGGGAGGGAGAGTGTGTGTGGAAGGAAATCAAATTTTGTTGCAGGCCAAATGATTCTCCCAAATATGGAAACAGTTCACCATGAACAGCAAGCCTTTGTGGGAGCAGAGGGGTCAATGTGACACATTTCCACTTGCATCAGGCAATCAAGGACAAGCTGAAGTGACATAGGACCCTGTGCCTATCTGCTCTGAGTGAGGGTCAACGTGGCTGACCTTCAGTTTGTCTTGTCACACAAGGCAGCAACAGGACCATTCACTCTGGAAACATGGGGAGCACATCTCATTTCATCCTAAGGGAGAGACCTTCAGGCCAGGCAGGAGGCCTTGGAGACAGGTAGGCCCAACTCAAGGTCCTGAAGCCTCCCCACTTCCTTCCCACTGCTGAGGAAAGCACTTAGTGGACCCTTTAAAACCTCTGGTTTTGCACAGGCTGGGCCAACCTGACACACAAGTTCTCAGAGGTGCAGTCTTCTGTGGCTGTCCAGGACTCAGCCATTTTTCTGGCCAGTCCCACCTGAAAGCTTCCCCAGCAAATTGTTCCTCTGCAGGAGCAGGAGCAGGGGCAGAGGCAGGGGCAAGAACAGGGGCAGGGGCAGGGGCAGGGGTAGGAGCAGGGGCAGCACACTCTCCTGGCCTGGCTCGGAGCAGCTGCTGGGGCTAACTTCTTCCCATGGGCTCCTTGGAATGTAGGGACACTTTGCTGCCCCAGGGAAGCAAGAGGCCAGCCTTGCTCCAGCCATGCTTCATGTCCATCGCCACCCTGGATATTTCCATGGCCTTCAACTCTAGCGCCTCTCCCCACGATTGCAGCATGTACTGGGCAGGGGCTCCACTTCTGCGTCCATTCCCAAGGCTACACCACAGTGTCTGAGTCATCACCCAGCCCCAGGGCTTCTGCCAGGCAGGTGTCTGGGGCCCCTGTTCTGTCACTTATGCTTATTTTCTCTGGCTCAGTTAGCCTGGGCCCCCCCCCTCAGAGTCAGGGGGGCCTTAGGTAGATCTCTACAGGAACCTGCCACGATGCACCCGTAGGGGAAGTTGATGCGCAGCTGCCAAGCCAGATCGAAGACCAGCAGCCTGGTGGGTGGCCCCTTGCAGAAGAGCCCAAAGGAGTGAGCACCACAGCAGGACAGCCAGGCCGGACAGAACCACAGTCACATGGGAACCTGAGCTCCAATGCCGCCCCCCTGTCCTTCCTCCCTCCCACCTTCCCCTCCCTCTTTCTTGGCCACACATTCCCTCCCATCCCCCTACAGAAAGCAGGGGCTGTCATAATTTATTGTTTAGATACGTTGTCATGATTTTCTCTCGCAGGAACCCACACTATGATCCTCTTACTTTTATCTCCCACATTGCTAGGGTTACACGCATGCACTACCACACCTGGCATTATTGGGTATTAGTTACCTGTGGCAAATGAATTAACTATACATTATGAGACGTGTGTGCGGTACTGAGGCTAGAACAAGGCAAACACTCTACACAGAGCTATATACCTAGCTATGAATGAAGTAAACATTATGTATCTGTGCCATGTGTCATCCATTCTCAGTAAACCTCCACAAACATGATGGCTTAAGACAGCAGAATTATCCTCTTACATTATTAGTAGTTAGCTATCTGAGCAAAGTGCCATTGGGCTGAAATAAGGCTGCATTTCCATGGGACAGTCTAGAGAAGAATCTGTTCCTTGCCTCTTTAAGCTTCTGCCAGGCATTCCTTGATCCTTGACCACATCACTCCAATGTGTGTCTTTGTCTCTACTTTGCCTTCTCCTTTGTGCTTCAGATCTCCCTCTTAGGGTTTATAAGAACATTTGTGGTTGTATTAGGGTCTGCCTTGATCATCCAGAACAATCTCCACACTTCAAACTTCTTCATGTAATCACGCAAATAAGGTAACATTTATCAATTTTAAGGGTTAGGAATTGATGTGTTAGTGGCAAGGCACAGAAGCTACCTCATATGTGGGTGTGAAAGTTTTAATCTATCAAAATTATCTTTATATTTTCATATTGTGCTAGTTGGACCAAACTAGGTATATGAAACAGAAAGATGCATAAAAGACCAGGAGTGTAATATATTTTTAAGTGTATTATTTTTAAACTCAAATTTAAATTTTGATAAATCTTGCTTCAGATTGTTAGAGGGTAGCAAAACATTTCTTTTGGTTTGCTTTCCTGTCTATGCTAAAATTTGTTTATCCAGCCACCATGAGAATACAAGTATCTCTTCAAGGCTTCGTTTTTAAACCATTTAGTATAGAATGGAAAGTGTGATGGCTGGGATTATGTGGTATTTTAGTTTTAATGTTTTGAGCAACTGTCATACTGTTTTCTATATTGTTATTACCCCCACTCCCTTTCTGTGTGCCAGTCTTGAGGTTTGAACTTAGGATCTGTTCCTGAGCTTTTTGCTCAAGGCTAGTGTTCTACCAACTGAGCCATACTCTGTAGTTTTAGTTGTTAATTGGAAATAAAAGGCTCACAAACTTCCCTGCCCAGACTGACTTCAAACCTCAATCCTCAGATCTCAGCCTCCTGAGTAGTGAGTCTTATAGGTGTGTGCCACTGGACCCTGCCTGGTTTTTGTTTTTAATATTTTACATTTCTACAAACACAACACTAGGCTGAAATTCCTAAATTCTGACCAATATGATTTTTTCTATTTTTTTCTTTTTTCTGTCCCAGAGCTTGAACTCTGTGTGTAGGTGCTGTCTCTGAACTTCTTTTGCTTAAGGCTAGCACTCTACCACTTGAGCCACAGCTCCACTTCAGCTTTTTGCTAGTTTATTGGAGATAAGAGTCTTAATGATTTTTTTTGCTCAGGCTAGCTTTGAACCATGATTTTCAAATCTCAGTTTGCTGAATAGCTAGGATTACAGGCAGGAACCACGAGTGTTGAGCCTATTTTTAATTTTTGATAGTAACTCTCCTAATATATGAGAGAATAGGAATAATTCCAGTGGTAGAGTGTCATCTATAAGTAAGAAGCTGAGTAAGAATGCAAGGCCTTTAGTTCAATTCCCAGTAAAGGAAAAAAGAGAGACAGAGGCAGAGAGGAGGAAAGGGAGGGAGGAGAGAGGGAAAAAGGTAGGAAGAGAGGGAAAAAGATAGGAAGAAAGGGAAATTCCAAAACATTTGAATAATTATACATCCAAGAGAAAGCAATAAAAATAAAACAGTGAATTCTTAACTTATTCTACATAAAATTAATTTTATAGAATAGTCTCACACAAAGGTTTAAAATAAAATATCAGGATGTATGTACTTGAAAGAGGTGGAGTGGGGTCAAGAGAAAAGGGGCAGATGAATAAAGCGGGGGGGGGGGAATTCAGACCAAAATCTTATTTATATCCTACAAATTTAAGAAAAGTGAGAGAAGGGCTACTAGCTAAAGGAGGGAAGGGTGAGAATGTTGAAAGAGATGACATTGACCAAGATACATTGTATTCATAAACTGCTTTGCTAAATAGCAACTCCTTTGTACAACTATATAAAGATAATAATTTAAGGGGGATGGGAATGTGGCTTAGTGGTAGAGTGCTTGCCTAGCACGCATGAAGCCCTGGATTTGATTCCTCAGCACCACATAAACAGAAAAAGCTGGAAGTGGCGCTGTGGCTCAAGAGGTAGAGTGCTAGACTTGAGCAAAAAGAAGCCAGGGATAGTGCCCAGGCCCTGAGTACAAACCCTAGGACTGGCAAAAAAAAAAAAAAATACAAAAAACAAAACACCAAAAAGCAAAACAAGATAATAATTTAAAAATTAAAAAAGAATTAAATGCAGGGTTAATTTCTATGGAAAATTAAAATTGAAAATATAAAATGAAAGCAGGTAGAAAATGGCAAAAGAGCATTTCCTATAATGTACTAATTAGAAAGATGAAGGTAAAACACATTAAAATAGATGGATAAAAACAGAGTGAATTCAGTGTAAAGGAGAAACAGTGAATTGACTGCAGAGACAAGGAGAAAAACACACACAAAAAATAGGTAAGAGACATACAGTTTTATGCTTTGTAGTCTATGCTGTTCATAACCTATGCTAACTAGTATGACTAGTGAACATTTGAAATGGGGGTAGTGCAAGATGAGATGTACTACAAATGATTTAGAAAAGTCACTAGTACTTGTTATATTAATTACATGTTGGTATATTTGTAATATTTAGGTTAAAATATATTAAAATCGACACTGCCCATTTATTTTTGCTTTTTCATGTGGCTACATAAATGTCTTGCATTACTTTTATAGTTGACAATGTTGCCGTATATTCTGGGGGACGGGGGGATGCGGGAGGGGGGGAATGAGGGAGGAGGTAACAAGTTGAACAAGAAATGTATTCACTGCCTTACATATGAAACTGTAACCCCTCTGTAATTCACTTTGACAATAAAGGAAAAAAAAAGAGTTCCCATAAATAACACAAGAGGGAAAGGTGAGAAGCAATATTTGAAAGATGGATTAATGAATTTTTTGTACAATTGCAATGATAGATATAAGAACATTAAAGTGGTATTACTAGGTAATATTTAGCATTAGTTAAGTCATGCTTAGGAACTTCACAGTTAAACTGAATAACCTTGGGCACCAAGAGAATGATTTTAAAAGCAGAGATTTGTACCAATGATTGGTTTATGACAGTGGACTTGAATCTATTGATGGTAGACTTTTCTGGAGGCCACAGAAAATGCAATGGAGAAATATTTAAATTGGTGTGCAAAAATAACAATTCAAAAATTCTCTACCAAACCAAACCATTGTTCAAAGATAAAGAAAAAAAGAATACACAAACACAATTTCCAATAAACACCATCTAGTTAATTTCATCTAGTTAATTAACAACTGGCTAACTTGCCATTCAGGTTTTCTCTCTAAGGAGTTATGGAATGTTATGTATTGGCAAGTACTTGGGCCAGCTGAAAGTTTGACCTGTGGAAAATAGCATAGAAAATGGTGACATATTACTGACTTTAGGTAATTCTTGATTACTTCTAATTTTTCACTTCTCAATTAATTTAAGCTACAAGATAGTAACAGAAGGCAGTGAAGCAAATGGTTGATATGTAGAATGTGATGCTAAGAATATAGAAATATTAAACCATTTAATTATTTTAGCATCATTTAAAAATTTATCCAAGGGGAGCATAAAGAACGAAGGAAAAGGGAATGTGAATGGCCAGCAGGAAACATGAAATAAAATTCCTTTTATGTCTAAGTGGATCCGTAATCATAGTGTAGGTAAGTAGATTAAAAACTGATAAAACTCAGAAATTATCTGACAAAACAGATAATCTAAATAAAAGTCATCAATAAAAATTCAGATAAGACAAGAAAAAGAATGGAAAAAATAATACATGGTTGCAAGATTCATTCCATAAATGGTACCTATTTCACAAGTTCTTACCCTCAAATGAGAGATGCTTTCATGTTCATTATTAGGTTCTTCATTTTTACAGTTCAGGTGTTCAAACAGACAAAATGAAGAGAAATCCTTTAAGAAATAGCAATGTTATCTTCTGTACATGGTCAACATTTACAAAGCACTGAGCAAAGGTGATAAATCATATCGATGCTGCATTACTCCTTTCCCCTGGCCCACAGCTCAGTTTAAAACACACCAGGCTATTCTCTTCTTCCATGCAGTCTGTCACTGACTACAAGTGAGAACAGATGGCACCATTGGGTGTACAAAGACTGCAGTCTAGGAGGAGACTCTTCTAGCTCTGTGGAGGACCTTCATGAACACTTATGTTGGGCTTCAGGGGAAAAAAAGCTTAAATTTTCTGAATCACAAAAAATGTGGCTATGTGTCATATGTCCATAATTTTCATCAAATCCTGGGAGGAGGTGATGTTTCAAGAAGCTTCTTTTATAACCTATTTTCAGCTAGTAAATAAATTTAAGGACTCATGGAAAGATGGTGACTGAATGACATCACCTGTCATGCTTTCTCACAGAGGTATCTTATTGAACAAATGTTCTCACAACTGAGTTCCTGCAGAAGTGCTAAAGAAGTTAGTGCTGAGAGCCAAGTAGTTTTGATCCCATCAACATCCCACAAGCTAACCTGTGACTGTGGGCAACGTGTCTCAGGGCTGGGGCACAGATGCATGGAGCTGCTGAAGCTGCATGAAAGGTAGAGAAACTGGTTGTGAGAAACTTTCCAAGAATGCCTTGGATGAAACATAGGGCCTTGGAGTCTGAGCATTGCTACCAGCTCCAGCTCCACCTAGGAAACTGCAGCAACATAGATCTAAGCACCCACTGGGACAAGACTGTGCTAGTCTAGACAACACCCTGGTGTAGACCAGGATTATGGATGAAGTCTGAGTTCAGGTATGAAGTGAGACTGGGGGACTGAGAGCACAGATTCCAGAAGCCTTCTCTAGAGGCTGTATTCACATCTTCTATAAAAATTTTGAGAGACCAGCTCAAAGGTATGTACCAGTTATTCCAAAGTCAAGTCTCCAACTTGGACTTTGATGAGGAAAACGAACTTAGCTGCTCAGGGGAGCAATGGAAAAATGATTAGATTTAGTCAGTCCAAGAGCCATTGAAATGATCTAATCAGGTTAGTAGAGTTGTGTAAACAGAAGCCAGATCCCATATGAATCTACTGGAATGTCAGGCTGCATAGGCCATGTGTGTGTACATGTATGTGTATGTGGACATGCCATTTTAAGCTTCTAGCAAACAAAGGCAGGCAGAAGGATGGAACACAGCCTGGAAAAAGATGGCGGGAACTGAATGCAGTAGAAATGAAAGTATTCCTTGTGTGGGAGGAGGAATGGAACAGGAGCTGTGTGGAGACAAGAAGTGCTATGTAGCACAACCCAGAGAATTCTTACTGTATCTAACCATTATTTTCCAGTGAATAAAGTCATTGGGTGATTGGATTACTAAAGAGTTTCAGTGACTGCATCTAAGAAAAAAAAAGAAAACTATAAAAGTTTTATGTTAGCTTGCCTTTTTTTTTTACTACTCATTCCATTTTGTATTTGTATTGATTGCTTTTGTATATTTGATTTCAGTAATACTTTTTTTCTTTTTAGTACTTTATTTTCCATTTCTTTCCTATACAGTCATTATGTGTGAGCCATGATACCCAGGTTTCAGTTCTTGATCTTAAAGTATAGCTTCTCCTTCCTTCTCTTATTATCCTCTGATATTCATAACTTCCTCTGACTACAGTTAGAACTGCTCTGACATCTATATTTTCTTGTCTTTATCTCCCCATCCTTTGTTAGCTATATTTCCAGTAGGTAAACAGATGGCCAGGTTGGTTTTGCTTGTCTGTTGGCTTTTCCTCTTCTCTCTCTCTTTTCCTCAATATAATATTAACTATGTCTTTACACTATCTCAGTTTGCCTTTTATTCCCTCCTTTTTGTTTTTGCTGGTCCTGGTCCTCAGGACTTGGGTTCTGTGCCTAAGCTTTTGTGCTCAGGGCTAGTGCTCTGCCACCTGAGCCACAGCTCCACTTATGGCCCTTTTGGTGATTAATTGAACATAAAATGTCATGGATTTTCTGGCCCCAGCTGGCTTTGAGCCCCTGTCCTTAGATCTCAGCCTCCTGGGTAGCTAGGATTACAGCACCTGGTTCATATTGCCTTTTAATTTGTCCTTTATAAAATGATATCTCTTCTATTATTCATTAGTCTTTTACTTTCATCTCTTCCATTTTTACCCTTTTAACTTAGGGCTTCCTAAATTACACAAAAAAGAAATCGCTTTTGTTCTAAAATATCCCTGTAAAGGTACTGGAGCATTACTGCTGATTGCTCTTCATTAATGATTGCTGTAATCTGAAGATTGTGGTACACTAACTACAGTAGTTTCTATAGCTAACTCTCCCTGAATAGAGTAGGGGCCTGTTCCCAGTGTCTTGAGTGGTGTGACTAAATGACTCCTAACTCACTCTCTATATTTATTTGGCATATTTGCCTCTTACTAAAGTACATTATTAATTCTAATGAATCATTTTTCTTAATTGATGTGGATTGTTGTTCTAGAATTCAATACAATTTATAATGATTATTTCATTTTTCATTCAAGAATTTCATTTGTACATTATCAAGCTTATAACGTGCCCAACAGTAATGATGACAACTAGCCTCCAATTGGGAATAACATAATTAAATCACTTTCAAGTTGGTTCTTGGATCTGAGTGATAATGTCTTTGCCACATTAAGGATGTATGCTACTAGTTATTTTCCACTGAATTACAATTATGTTTAGCATAGCTAAGGAAACTTACCAATTGCCATTTTAGGAGATTCTGTGTTTTCACTGAGCTCTTCTTCCATGGAAATAATTAACATAATAAGTTACCAACAATAATTTATGGGTAGTATTTTTTGGCCCAAGCCCAAACCTGTGATATCAGACTTGAGTACTTAGCTTTACAAAGTTCTATGTGATCCTCAGTGTTTACCTCGATTTTCTGAGCCTCCTTAATGCTGCATGTGAATGTGGATAATATTTACTCTTTCTTTTTAGGGTTAAGTGGATAGGTAAATAATATTGTCCTTAGCACACTGCCTGGCTCATTGTTAAGATAGGAGAGATGGTATTTGATATTTTAAAAATAGTTCGTGTATTATTTTTTTACCATAGACCCATAAATAATGTTCTATAGAGCTTTTGTGTTTTTATATCTTTAAATGTTGTCTATTTTTAAGTTTTAAGAATGAGACATTGTTTAATATTAATGCCATTGAAAATAAAAAAATTGAGCAATAGCTACCTGGATTGCACATTTGTTGTCACATTTTCTTATTTTAACTTTAAACTTCTGGGTTTCAACAAAACATAGCTATAGTCCCAGGGTCAGCTTAATAACCAAGAGTGGTGTGTGTGTGTGTGTGTGTGTGTGTGTGTGTGTGTGTGTGTGTGAGAGAGAGAGAGAGAGACTAAACGAGTGACCCAACACTTCTTTCCAACCCTTTATGCTATATTACCCACTTTCATCTTTTCACTATGGAAACTTGTATCAGAGATAATAGACGATTTTTTGTTTTTGGTGCCAGTTCTGGGGCTTGAACTCAAAGCCTGAGCACCATTCCTGAGCTTTTTTGTTTGATAGTGCTCTACCAGTTGAGCCACATCACTTTTGGCTTTTTTGTGGTTAATTGATGATTAGAGTCTTATGAACTTTCCTATCTAGACTACTTTTGAACCACAATCATCAGATACAGGACTCCTGAGTAGCTAGGATTACAGTTGTGAGCCCCCAGTGCCTGGGTAAGAGAAGTAATTTTTTTTTTTTTTATAAAGAGGTGATGTACAGAGGGGTTACAGTTTGGATAATATCACCTTCTTCCTCCCCCACTGCACTCCGAGATTTATTTATTTATTTTTATAGCTATAGCATATCACTATGTTCCAACAACAGGAACTGCTGGGAGAATCAGAGTAGAATAGAGCCTCGGAATAACTTTCCTCAAGAAAGCTTGTGGCCCTAGGAATGGGAATGACTAGTATTAACTCCAAATGCTTGTGATAATTCTCCCTGGAAACACAGGGAGGCCAGGCAGGCAGACAAGGTTCTTTCTTTCAATAAGAGCACAAGAAGACTAAAATGCAAGGAGACCTGTTGAGTTTGTTTCTGTATTTCCTGTCTGGGATGGTAGAGGTTGCCTACTTTCTGCCACCTTCAGGACCATGGCCACTCAGTCCTACAGGTTGCAATGAGATAAAATTGAATACAAAATTTAAAACTCCTTCTTTGGACTAGTAGTGAGAAAGAACGAGGACAGAATAAATGGAATACTTACCCAGAGCTGCTAGCAGATAACATGAAAAATAAAAAAATAAAATTGCTGGGTGCCAGAGGTTCATACCACTGACATATAATCCTAGCTACTCAGGAAGCTGAGATCCAAGATTGCAATTCAAAGCCAGCTTGAGTAGGAAACTCTGTGATCTACAATTCACTACTAACAAGTTATAAATGGGGCTGTGCTGGAGTGGTAGAGTGATAGCCTTAGGCAAAAAAGCTCAAGGGAAGAGCCCAGGCCTTGAGTTTAAGTCCCAAGACCAGCACACACACAAAATTTACTTAAGTAAAGAATGTGTTGAAATTAAAAAATAAAAATATGATTTCTGAGTTTAACAATTCAGGAGAGCTGAAGGAGAAAAAATTCATTGACCTATAGAACAACTAGAAGGGAAAATAGAGATCATAGAGATAGGAAAATATTGCATAAGACTTAAAGAATATATCCAGGGCATTTTTTTTTGTGTGTGTGCAAATGTGCATGCTCATAGGTCTAGGTAACAAATTCCCTTGCAACTCCCTAACAAGTTTAGGAGATTCAGAAATTTTCTTCTCAATATCCTCTTTTATATTCAATTTACAGCTCAGTTTCTATGCATTTCCTTTCTCTCCTATTTATATGGACCCTACACTATTCTGTTTCACACACAAACCTATCATTTTCATTTTTGTAGAAGCGCTATTTGATATACACTCTAAAACGTAGAGTGACAAATTGTTTAATTATACCAAACTCAACTTAACTTTTATTTTTTTAATCAACACTGGGTATTTTCTGAATATAATGAAATATAAAGTACATTGAAATAAAAAATTGTTTTTTTTTTCTAAAAAAGAAATTCGTCTTATTGCTAATTGTATGGCTTCTGAAAATTGGGCTGAGTGTTCAAGCCAGGGCCCTGAAGCCAGGCAGGGTGACCAGTGAGTCACACAGTCCTTTATACTGTCTAGTGCAAACTCCAGCTATGTTAATACCACTATGTGGGGATGAGGCCATGTTTGACTGTGTAAGGGGAAGAGAAGGAATTGCAATGAGTCCTGTGGGAAGGTTGGATGCTTCTATACTTGCAATCTACGCGTGCAGTTGACATGCAATGCCCTAGAGTCTAAACGTGAGCCTATGGTGGATGTGCCAAATCGTGAATGTCCTGCATTTGACAGAACTTTATTTCCCATGACAGCCGATGTGCTAGGAGTGGCTTGGTGAATTGGTGAATTAGTGTCACCAGAGCGTGTCAACATAGAGATTTTCACTGTATCCGTTGTGGGTGTGGCAGTGTACACAGCACACTGAGAGTTGCTAGAAGGGGCTTGTTGGGTGATGACAGCAGGGTTCACTGCAGGGGATGACAGTGTGATATCCATGTGGCTCGATTACATGGTGGTATCTCTGGGTAACTGCACTGAGGAGCAGTTAGGACATCAGCTGGTGGTGTGATGAGTGATGGGTCATTCTGAAAGCAACTACTGTCACATTGTCCATTAAAGACCCTTAATGTAGGGTGAGGGATGGCTCTAGCATTGGAAATATTTCTAGTATTGGGGTTTTGTCCCTGCATGAGCTGGGGCTGTACTGTTGAATTGTCAGATCCTTGCATAGTGGAAATTATGCCACTATGTGGCAGGTTATCAGAAGCAGGGGACACCTGGTTCAATGCAGGATGGTCATTCATTAAGACAGGAGATTGAAAAACTGATGCCTGGAAAGGTGGCCTTGTATCCATAGAACTATAATCATCCATGAGTGGTTTAGCTGGTGAGCAAGTATTGCCTCCAGAAAAGGGGACAGTGACTGGGCCCATGATGGGAAGGATGGAAGGAACCACACTCCTGGGAACAGATGCACTCTGCTGGTGCACACTGGGGATGACATTGGTGCTCCAAGGAGAGTTCTGAGGCACCAAGGATTGGTGAAAAACCAGGGAAGGACAGGGGCCCGAAGGTGGAGGTGGGTTAGTGGGAACTGGCCCCATCACCAGCTGCCCCTGGGCTAGGTTACAGGGGACTGGAGGAAAGGGATAAGGTTGGGGTGGAGGGAGGTTTGTGGGGACTGGCCCATTGGGAAGAGGGCCCTGGCACATGATGCAGGGGGTCTGGGGGAATGGATAGGGGTGGGGTATAGGTGGGCTGGGAGGTACTGGCCCATTCAGAAGGTGTCCCTGTTGCAGGCTACAGGAGGCCTGGAGAGATGAATAGGGGTTGGTGCTGGAAACTGGAGATGTAGTAAAAAATGACTGCCTCAGAAGGCGGTGTTGTGTCCATGTCAACAGTGTCATCACGTGTAGCAGGCAGCATAGACACCTGAGAGCACACCCTGGGGGCAAGTGTAACAAAAACTGTGGTGGTGTTCGTTTTCAGACTGCTCACAATCCTTGGAACTATAGAGGGGAGGGCAGGGAAGGAAAGAGGAAGAGGGGAATCCACACACATAGGGACAGGGAATTCCATTGGGCAGGGGGGAGGCAAAAGCCCAGGGGGAGGTGGTTTGGGGAAGACAGAAGCAGAAGGGACTGTGGCTTTTGATCGACCTTCATGCTCACTCTTTAGAACCCCCAAATTAGCAGCAGGAGTACTGTGAGGAACAGCAGCAGCAGCAGGAGCCAAACGGCCACTGGGGATTTTAGGTGTGGGCGCCTCTTCAGGGTTTGATGAGTCTGCTTCCCGGATGGGGGCCCCAGTGGCATGCCCTTCCACATGCTCGGTGGTGGGAAGCGCTGGAATGTGTGCAGTGGAAGTAGGCAGGGCGCTGGGAACGCCAGTGTCTGCATCAGGGGGGAGAACATGTGGCGCTGCCCCCGTTCTACTCTCACAGGCTTCTGTCTTACAAACTTGATGCTTACAAGACAGACTGTTCTCAGCAACGTCCCAGCCTTGCTGCAGTTCAAGACAAGGAAGTTTTGAGGGTGGCGGGAGCTCGGCTCGACCCCAGGGCACAGGCAGCGGCAGGGGAAGGGCCTATGGCGGGGATGCTTTCCTTTTGGTGGCTGTCTGTGCTGAGGGCTTTGGGGGAGCGTGGCTTGCCAGGGGACTCGCTGCGGGCTTTTCAGCCTCCACTTCCTTCCCTGACTCCCGGGGGTCTAGACAGCTGGGGAGGAGGCTTTCACCGTCCCTCGTGGCGCTGTGCGCGCTGGAGATGTCGTGGCCACGAGAGGAGGTGCTCGTGGGAGGCACACAACCCCCCCCCCCCCCCCCGTGCCCTCGTCAGCACTGGGAAGAGCCGGCTGCTGGGGACGAGGACAGCAGCCCTGGAGTGTGAAGTGTCTCCTGATCCTCACGGGACGGCACGCTGCGGGGTCTCCACTGCTCAGCAGGTCTCTCTGCTCGTGGGCCGGGCCGGCGGGCTCCCCACGAATGAGGACCTTCCTGTGGGGGCCTTCTGGGCCGTTGGCGTCGGGGTCTCCACAGTGAGGACGGTGGAGATGGGGCGGTGTCTTCGGGCCCACGACCCGAGCAGGCGGCCTGGGTGCGGAGATGAGAAGCGAGGATGGACGGCCAGAAGGGGTCCTCGGGCCCCTGGGGGTGGTCGGCGGCCTCGAGTCGCCGCTCAGTGGCACAGACGCCGCTCTGTCCGTGGGGTCCTCCCGGGATGCCCACGGGCCTCTCCGGGAGCGCAGGCCGCGGCCTCGGGCAGAGGGCAGCCGCCCTGAGCCGCCTGGCGCTGGCGGGCTGAGTACAGTAGCAGCCTGAGGTCGGGCTGGGCCTCCCTGTGAACCGGCCAGTGCGCAGGCTTGGGGGCTTCCCGGGGAAGCCTGCCCTGCCTGGGTACAGCTGAGCAGCAAGGCCTGCGGCTGGATCTCCGGAAACAGTTCCTCATGGGTGCAAGTGGAGTGCGAACGCCCGGTGGGATGGAGGAGCAGCAGCGAGGGCCGCCCTGCTTCCTTCTCCTCAGCTGGCCGGGTCGCGGGGCCCAGCTGGGCCTTTGTGGTGTCGCCGGCTGGTGCGCATGCGCACCGTGGGCACGTGGCTCTGCTCACTCAAAACACACCAACAGCTGTGCGAGGCCGAGGCTGCTGCCGCGTGTCCAGCTCTAGAGGCCTCCGTGCTGGGCTCGCTGCGGTTGTCACCAGATGGACGGCCGTCTGGTCCTGCGTGTCTCCTGTCTACACCTTGCCGCCTGTGCGGTCGGTGCTCCTATTCCTGAGCATTCAGTTTAAATAAAAGAAAGGCAAAGATAAAGAAGAGAGCGCCGTACTCAAGTAACGTCAAGCATCTCTGTTTAATTCCTGCAATATGGAATCACATGAACGTGGGACACTGTGGACACAGATTGATGCAACACTCAGCCCACTTGAGTATATAAGCTGACAGCTGCCAATATCTGTTTGTTTGTTTGTTTGTTTTTTGCCAGTCCTGGGGCTTAAACTCAGGGCCTGAGCACTGTCCCTGGCTTCTTTTTGCTCAAGGCTAGCACTCTGCCACTTGAGCCACAGCGCCACTTCTGGCCGTTTTCTACATATGTGGTGCTGGGGAATCGAACCCAGGGCTTCATATATAGGAGGCAAGCACTCTACCACTAGCCATATTCCCAGCTCCTGCCTATATCTTTTGTCAGTCATGTAGCCCATCTAACAGCACCTGTAGTAAAAGACAATTACATAGTTCTGAGAAGAATGAAGAGTCATCATCATGCTCTGTTCTAATGGCAGAAACAGAATAAAGGTAAAGGTGTAAAACCAAGATTGATTAGCTGAGAAAATTCTATATGGAAATAGATTTAAATGTTTTTAAAGTAAATGGCAGAAGGTTGAAGAATATAGGAAATATGATTTTTATTTCTTATGTTTATTCAGCTAGAAAAACTACATTTAGTTAGGAATCCATTTAAAATCTTAACTATGTTGCCAATAAAGGCAAAGAAGAGAAATCTACTAATTGATGGATAAAATTAAAGTTAAGCTCTTGATTTATAAGTATAACTATGTTCACACACACACAAACACAAAATACTGACAATGAAAAGTTGAATTATTATTTGATATAAAGCATATTAGACCTAAACTTTCTGTTATTCTTGTTAATCTAAAATAAAAGCAATGTACAATAAAAGCTTGTGGAGTATAGCTGCATCTCTAGATTTATTTTTTAATGTTAAAAGAAAATTTGGTTAAGGAACTTACATCACTTACTAAGCTTAGTGTCAATTCTGCCATCTGCAGGCCGAACAAATATATTGCACTGGTACTTTTGTGTTTCTTTTTCTTTGGGTGCCATTTACAGGGGTTTGTACCTAGTCTGTACCAAAAGCTTTTGCTCAGCTTTTTTGCTCACAGTTGTTGATCTACTACTTGAGCCATGATTCCAGTAGATCCTGCCTCCCGAGTAGCCAGGATTGTACGAGTAACCTAAGGTGGCCAGCTCTAATCATTTTTAAAAAGGGGAAACTGCACAATTTTTCCACAACTCTTATTCTCAAATTATTCCCTATTAGAAAATTTTATTTAGTAGTTTGGGTAATTGTGATACCAACAATGTTTTTTTTTAATTCCAAATAAGGTTTTGGTTTTATAGCAGAAAGTACAGAATTAAATTCCAATTTTTGCTGCTCTCAAAATCCACCCTTTATTCTTGCTTCCATTCGTCCCCTTCATTTTGTTTATCTCTTATTGAATTATACTCATTAGATTCAGACAGCACTGATTCAAATAGAATTTAATGCTTCAAGATAACATAAATTGTTCCCGTTCAGCTTTATGCTTAATTGAAATAAGGAGGAAAAACTGAAAGACAGATTTTGCTATATATAAAAAGAAATAAAGATCTGGGGAGGAAAAATGTAGGTCTTCTTTTTGGTCTTTTTTCACTAAAACACTTTGTAGGACTGAACAAAAAGAAAATGAGGAAAAAATGAATATCAGAAATGCCTTAATATAAGCAAATATTAATAAAACTTTCTGTAATATATTACTTTCCTCTCCAAAAATATCTCATATAAACCTCTAAAATGATCAAATAGAAATACTCTTCCAATTGACCTACAAAATACCATCAGTATCTGCCATTTATTGAGTGTCTCTTACTGATGAATTCACACGACATTTGATTTGGTGACCCAAATGGTCACCATAACCTGTTTTTAGTGATGGGTCAAGAGTCAAAAAAAAAATATAGCATCAAAATACAACTACAGATGGAGTGATTTTATTTTGAAAAAGATTGTTTCCACAGAAATAAATTTTGATACTGTCCTTTCATTCTCTCTCTGAACCTAGAGTAAAACTAAAGTTCTTTCAGGTAAGACTTTGCCAAGCCATTCATGATTCAAGACTATCTCTGGAAAATCCTTCCCTGTTGTTCTTCAGTGACTTGACATGAAGGAAAATCTTAAACCAAACAATAACTAATTGCTTTATGTGAAGCAAAAAGTTGCTTCTTTTTCTAACATATATACCTGATCTCTTGAATACAAGGATTATTCAACAAAAAGTTATCACTGTGCATACAAATTAGTTTCAAAATTAAAAACATAACGAGTATGAGACCGGGCATTTAAAAAACATTCTGAACAGGGATGAAAATATTTTGTCCAATAGCTGTAAATGATATTAAAACTGAATCTCCCAAAGTACATTAATCTGAATAATGGAACTGAAACTAAGGTAAAAATGTCTATTCTATCTTCCTAGAGGTATTTTCTTTCTCATGTTTGTTGGATTCAGCTTCATGTCTTTCAAACATTAGCACACTGACCCATGTTACATAAAATTTACACCCCAAAACTCATTTCATGTATGTTTAATCAGGAAATTTGTGAATATGGTGTAAAATCATACAACTACCTATCTACCCTCACCCTTACAAACACATAAAACCTATATAGAAGGTTTATTCCAATGCTAACAAAGCAATGACAACCTCTATATTTTTTACTTGGAAGTGTGGGGGGACCATAGGCAGAGGTGGTACTCCTGGAGGGAGGATGCACTGGTGGCATATTAGGATCAAATGGAGGCTGTCCAAAGGGAGGCTTAGGTGGTGGTGGAGAGCCTCTCTCTCATCATACCAAAAGGTGGAGGTCATGTGAGAGGTGGTGGGCCTTGCTTCATGGCCTTTGGTGGGGGTCTGGGACCTTAGAACCTCAAGGCCTGCTGTTGAGCCATCCTGTGTGGGAAAATAAGTAATAACATTTTCTGTCTCAAAGATACTAAAGAAACAGCATGAGACTCTAATTACAATAAATCTGTAAGATTCTTAGCCAGACTTGGTGACTCCTGCCTGTAATCCCAGCTACTCAGAAGGTGGTGATCAGGAACGATCAAAGGTTCAAGAGTAGCCCAGAAGAAAAAAAAATCTCAATGAATAAGCCAGGAATAGTGGTATATACCTATGATCCCCATTTTCAGGAATGTATAGGTAAAATAGGATTACAATCCCAGCCAAGTTCTGGCATAAAATGAAACTAGCAAGTACAACTAAAAGCAAACTATAATGGCAGAGTCTTTTCTAGCAAGCCCAAAGCCCTGAGTTTAAATCTCAGTCCCCCAAAACAAAGAGCCTAAAAGGCTTTTAAATGCAGGTTAGGATGCCATCATTTTGCAACCATCGTGGTAAAAACTAGATCTGTAAAAAGACCAAGAGATGCTAAACCTTGGGGAAATTGGATGTATGTTACAGAGTAGGAGGAGCAGGGAGGGGGGTGTATTTATATTTAGATGATTTTTTTTCTTGCCAGTCCTGGGCCTTGAACTCAGGGCCTGAGCACTGTCCCTGGCTTCCTTTTGCTTAAGCTAGCACTCTGCCACTTGAGCCACAGCGCCACTTCTGGCCGTTTTCTATATATGTGGTGCTGAGGAATCGAACCTAGGGCTTCATGTATACTTCATGCATACTCTTGCCACTAGCCATATTCCCAGCCTATTTAGATAATCTTACACTGCTTATAGTCACAAAAATCACATGAAAAACACACTATGTAACAGGTAAACTGGACAATAAATACTCTGACCAAGTGATCAAAATTATTATCTAAGGATAGATGGTTCATGTGACTGAGAAAGATACATCACCAATTTCAGACAAGAATGAGCAACTAATAATGAGCAACAATTAGCAAAACACAAAATGATGAATGTTCTATTGGGATGTGGGTGCTTTTCAGTAAATGTTTATACAGAAACAACAAGGTAAGGGCTCAGGCAGGTTCCAGATTAAGAATGCTAAAGAGACATCTTGAGACTATTTACACTGTATTTTATACTAAAGGAAATGTCATAAAGAACATTATATAAAGTTATGAAGTAGGTAACTTCCAGGAGTCATAAGAATGGACCAGGTTGGGTGTATCCACATTCTAAGGGTTATCCTGTCCTGGTCCCGCCCATCTCTCTCAGCTTCCTGGCTGCCATAAGCTATTTTCTGCCACACCCTGTCTCCATAATGCTCAGCCTTGTCTCCTCAGGATCACAGCAACGGAGGCAGCACTTCATGGGCTGAAACTGTGGACCAAAGTAAATCTTTCCTCCTTTAAGCGGTTAAACTGTTCCTACCAGGTACTTGTAAACAATAAAGATGTCTGACATACCAAACTGTCAAAAGTATTTAAATATTCCTGAGGGAATCATGGTGAATGTTTCAAAACCTAGGTTGAACAATTAGATATGGAATATTATCAGCCATAGAACATTTTGTAATTTTTTTCTGAGAGTGATGAACCGTTTCCACATTTGGAACTTATTTTCACTACTTTTCACAAAGGCAGAACATCTTCTAAAACTAACCTTCAGAGACATTTAAATATTTAAATGTAAAATATTTATGCTCTCAATATGCAAAATTATATTTTAGAAAAGGTAAATTTACAAATACATAAATAAAATGAACAAATAAAGGACATTTTTGCATTAAAACAAAAAGAATATCTCTATTCTGCAAGTGGAGGTATGGCTCAAGGACTAGCCTTGAACAAAACAATCTAAATGAGAGCATGAGGTCCTGAGTTGAAGCCCCAGTCCCTGCAACAACAACAACATAATGGAATTCTATTCTGAAAATATTCACACCAAAGTATTTGGGGATTAAAAATGTATTTGGGAATAAAAGGCCACAAGTTCATGTATCTAGCCCCACAAATGGTTCAGAGTGACAAAAATATGCATGGAAATAATAAAGCAGAAGTAAATAAAACATTTAAGGTTCTATTTTTATTTTCACAACTTTTTGTAAGCTTCAGATTACTTTCAAATATGAAGTGTGTGGGAAAGGAAGCTCTGGTATTCTCCATCTCAAGAAAAGTCTTTCCCCTCACTGTTTTCTGTTCCATCTTTCACTGTAAAATTCTAGGCTAGAGATTTTTCCCTGTGTATTTTTTCCTACGGTTTTTATCCTAATATATTTTCTCTGTGGCATAAAAACAAATGGTATCATAAGTGATAGTATGACCTATCCTTACTCTAAGTTCTTTATTTTATTTTATTTTTATTTTTTTGCCAGTCCTGGGCTTGGACTCAGGGCCTGAGCACTGTCTCTGGCTTCTTTTTGCTCAAGGCTAGCACTCTGCCACTTGAGCCACAGCGCCACTTCTGGCCATTTTCTATATATGTGGTGCTGGGGAATCGAACTCAGGGCTTCATGTATGCGAGGCAAGCACCCTTGCCACTAGGCCATATTCCCAGCCCCTAAGTTCTTTATTTTAAAAATTAACTCTTAAGCCATTTAATCAATGTAACATCCTATGAGATAGTTTGTATCCCTAATTTTATTTTTCAAGTGAGAAAGTAGGGTAAGTACAGGTTAAGTAACTTGCCTAAAGCCATACAGCTGGTTAATTGATAAAGCCAGAATCCAAACACAGGCAAATAGCTCTTAAGCACCATGGTGTCATATAAGATCTTCAGAATAGGAACTATATTCATTCTTGAATCCCCAGTCCATAATTAGGTCTGCACTTAGTAGGGTTCAATAAGTATTTGTTGCAAAAAACAGTAAATACCTTGGTGATATTGTATCTAAAAGTAAAAAAATAAAGTAAAACCTTACATTTTTTACTATAGCCAGGTATGGTGATATATATTTGTAATCGTAGCTACTCAGGTAGGAGGATCAAAACCTCTAGGCTATCCTAGACAACAGAATAAGACTGCATCTCAAAAAAGTGTGTGTGTGTGTATGAGAGAGAGAGAGAGAGAGAGAGAGAGAGAGAGAGAGAGAGAGAGAGAGAGAGAGAGAATTTTTAAATAGGCTTTAGCAGCTCACGCCTAGCTACATAGGAGGCTAAAATTTCTGAGGCTAGAGGTTGGAAGTCAACCCGGGCAGACAAATCCAACAGATTCTTGTCTCCAACTTATCACCAAAGTATACCTCAAGTAGTAGAGTGCCAGCTTCGAGCAAAAAATCAGAGTTAAGAGTACAAGGCCCTACAAGTCCCAGTTCTGACACACACTCACACACACACACACACATACACACATACACCACTATAATTTCTTTTAATCAATGAACTGAGTACCAACCAGTACTTATGTATGTAATCTATATTATTTCACTTGATAAGACTTAAAATTATATTCATGTATATTTGAAAATAATCACTCATATATTTCTCTCCTCAACAGGTTGTATTCTGTACAATTTTCCTACAGTTTTCAACATCTTTCCTATTTTACCCTCGACATTTTCTTGAAGTTTTCTCCATCACAGTCCAATTCTGACACACATTTGCCTTGTAGGAAAACAAGCGGATTGTAAACAGGTTCAGAACTATGATGTCAAGAATACTGAATCAAATCTACAAGTTGATGCTATGCTCCAAAGTTTAGAAAAATGAGTCAAAAATGGGAGTATAAAAGGAAATCCAAAGTGTATGAGATAACCAGGGGGTGCTGTCAAATTACATGCACTTTTTTTTTCAGTCAAGGGGCTTGAACTCAGAGCCTGTGCTTTGTTCTTTGTAGCCATAGCACCACTTCCAGCTTTTGAGTGGCTAACTGGAGATAAGAATATCATGGGGACTTTTCTCCCTAGGCTGGTTTCTGAGTTAGATTTCTGAGATGTTAGATTTCTGAGTAGTTAGGATTACAGGTGTGAGCCACCGGTCCTCCTCTACATGCACTTTCAAAAGGCAGTGTTACTTAAGGAATGGCTTAAACTTTAGGGCACCCAAAAGTTAACCACTAGAGAGAGAAATTCAGTTTCAGCCTACAGCTAACAATGAACTCTAATCTTAAGATTTCTTTTCAGTTTCACTCTCATTAAAAAAAATCCTCAGGGCTGGGGATATAGCCTAGTGGCAAGAGTGCCTGCCTCGGATACACAAGGCCCTAGGTTCGATTCCCCAGCACCACATATACAGAAAACGGCCAGAAGCGGTGCTGTGGCTCAAGTGGCAGAGTGCTAGCCTTGAGCGGGAAGAAGCCAGGGACAGTGCTCAGGCCCTGAGTCCAAGGCCCAGGACTGGCCAAAAAAAAAAAAAAAAAATCCTCAGTGTTTCATTTTTTATAGTGCCTGCTTAAGTTAAGGATTTAGACTCTAGAATGCAGAAAAGTCCTACGAAGCTCTACTTTTTGTTAGGCTAATCACATACTTCCCAAGCCTTCCTTTCAGCACAATGGTACTTTGTTTAGACATCTAGACATCTAATCCCTAGGATTGCAAAAGGATAGGTTCTGCTGCTTTAAGCCCTCGTTTATGGTGATTGAGAATGGATGACACACAACATGAATACATATGTTCACTTCATTCATAGCTAGGGGTATAGCTCAGTCTAGAGGGCTTGCCTTGTTCCAGCCCCATCACACCACACACACACACACACACACACACACACACACACACACACACAGTGTGTCATAGTATGTACTTAATATATAATTATTAAAAAAACAGCTAAGATGTGTGTGGTTTATTCACTATGTACGATGCATTGCCTTGCAAAGACTTCAATCATTTCTATGAGATTCATTAGCACTATTTTATAAATGAGTGATGCCATTAGTGAACTAAATTGCCAAGTGTGGTAGTGCATGTCTGTAACCCCATCAACGAGGGAGATGGGAGTAGGAGGACTGCAGTGTGAGGTCAGCCCTAAAGGAAAAAAGGATAAGAACTTATTAAAAAAAAACACAACAAAAAACTATAAAAGGCGAAACAGGGCCAGGTGCCAGTGGCCCATTCCCCCAGTCCATGCTTTAACACTGGGAATACAGTGCTTAAGTTAATTTCTCAAACATTTGGAAAGGAATTGCAGCAAATCCCAGGCGTGCTTTATTACTTGAATCTACTTAATTTGAAAGGCCTCATATTTGCCTTTTATGCTTAAAATTCCAGACCAGTGAGAACGACAGAGGCTCCCAAATAGCCAATGGAAAGCAACAGAAGCCAGAGTGAGATGCACTTTTCCAGTGCGTTTAAGAACATAGAGTAAGCCAGCACTGAGTGGACTCTTGAAGGCCTGCCAGACCTACTTGAAAACATACTACAACATAGTACTGGCATATCCAGTAGAGGCGATTTTCTCTATTACAGCTCCAGGAAGCACTCACTGGAGGAATGTTCTAGAACAGAACTAGCACCATGGTCCTTAGTTATATGTCCAGACTGTAATTTATTTGTCCTAGTCTACCTAGAAATTGGAGACACTCAATAGCTCAGGAACCTCAAATTGCTGTGTGAAATCACAAACCAGCACAAGCAGGAACACACATAAACACCACTTTCAGAATACAGGGGATGAAAAGGAGGCTGAATCATGAGGGGAAAGAGATCCCCATGTGTAATCAAACATTTCACTGTGGAAGCTTGAAGGTTTCCTCAGAGCCCAATTCACACCTGCAATAAAACTTCTTCCAAGGTGCGAGAAGTCAAAAGTTGAGGCAACTGTGCTGGATTTTTTTTTTTTTTTGCCAGTCCAAGGATTGAACTCAGGGCCTGAGCACTGTCCCTGGCTTCTGTTTGCTCAAGGCTGGCACTCTATTACTTGAGCCACAGCACCACTGATGGCCTTTTCTGTGTATGTGGTGCTGAGGAATCGAACCCAGGACTTCATGCATGCTAGGCAAGCACTCTACTGCTAAGCCACATTTCCAGCCCCATGGCACCTGTTTTAACTTGGTCCACCATGTGCAAGACACTGGTAACCAGATTCATGGGTATTGGCTCCCCACGGTTCGGTTCTCCAAGCCCCACCTGGAGGAGTTATCCCAGAATTCAAAAGCGTCTCAGTCTGCCTTCAAATCCTATGCCTTCAAAGGCCTATGCGTCATGCAGACACTTCGTATCATTTAAAGGGAAAACAAAGTAGAAGAACCAAAGTGAAAAAGAAAACTGTTCCACTGGCCCACGGGCTGGGCTGGCCTTTAGCAATTTCACCAAGATTTCTAGGAGGGAGCTTGCCACGAACACTCACAAAAGGGGCCGGCCACCAGAGCATCCCCCTGGGTGGCCAAGCCCTGGCCTCTGGTCACAGCCAGGATGGCCCTGTGGCCCCAGGTGCCTGTTCTGCCCTTTGATGTGTAGCAAGTGACCCAGAGAACCCTCTAGCACCACGCTCTCTTGGGGCCCACTTAGATGCTGCCTGAGCCCAGCACCTCTTTTTGGAGTTCAACTTACCTGGCCTGGGCTGATTCCCAGAGCTTTTCTCACCTTCCTCCATCCAAGCTCTTCATGCTCCTGCTGGCAGTCACCTGGCCCCCTGGCCTCTGGAAGCAGTAGACACTGGGTCTGTCTGTGCCTGGGGTTCCAGGACTGCCTGCCTGTGCCTTTCCTGGTGGTAGTGGTCACCACATGCCGACTGAGAATGGTGTCTGTTGTTCTGGCGTATGCTGTGCCTGGGTACGGGTTCCAGGTAGCTGTGCCTACTGTGCTGGGCACACCAACTGCGGCCTCGCTGGCCCCAGGTGCACTGGGCAGTGGAAAGGGGCAATTAGTGTAGAGGGAGTGGCTGGAGGAAGACACCAGGGTCCACCCTAAAAATTGCTTCAATAAGCTGAGTGCTGGTGGCTCATACCTGTAATGCTAGCTACTCAGAACCCTGAGACTTGAGCATTAGGGTTCAAAGCCATGACTCTTGTCTCCAATTAATCACCAGAAAGCCAGAAGTGGTGCTGTGCTCAGTGGTAGAGCACTAGCCTTGAGTGAAAGAGCTCAGGGACAGTGCGTAGCCCTGAGTTTAAGCCCCATGACTGACAAAAGAAAAAAAAATCAATTGCTTTAAGGGAATGAGTGGGTGAATGAGTGTGAGAGGGAAATGCTAGAAGAAATGCACCCAGAACCTGCAGGTAGGGAAATGAGCTCCTGTGGTGGCTTCTGGAGGTCAATAGACATTTTAAAACTGAGACACTTCTCAGACCCCAGAAATGGCATGTGTAAATACAGGTCTCAGCTGATTTTTTTTATCAACAGCCACTACTGAGGCCTCCACTGTATGGCTGTCTTTCCAACCAGGTCCTCCTGTTCAAATCTGTAACCTTTTACATCTGCACATCCATGTTTATCGCTACACAATTCACAATAGCCAAAATATGGAAACAAACCAGATGCCCCACTACAAATGAATAGATACAAAAAATGTGGTATCTGTACACAATGGAATACTACATAGCGATTAGAAATGATAAAATATTGGTATTCGCAGGGAAATGGGCAGAACTTGAACAAATAATGTTGAGTGAAACAAGCCTAGGAGAATAAAGGAGCATGATCTCCTTGATATATGACTCTTAGGGTGTGTGTGGGGGACCAGTAGAGACAAGGTCTGCGAAACAAAATGGTATTTTCACAGGTTTGGGTCAGCGACCTTACATTATGAATAAGCAAAAACAACAACTAGAGAAGGACACAGGAGGATTCTATTGTTGACGTTACATTTAAAGTTCTAGGTGAATTTCCTTTGGCGTATGCTACGTGGTTACTGTATATGATTTTGGCACACTGGGTATTGTATATATGCCTACCTGATCTAGGGAAGGGAAAGAAAAATGAGGGTGTAAGATATCACAAGAAATGTACTCACTACCTTATTACGTAAATGTACCCCTTTTGCACAACACCTTGTCAACAAAATTTAATAACAAAAATTAAAAATCTGTAACCTTTTAACTATCAGGTTACTAGAGAAAAGCTTTTGGCTCCATGAGACTGAGGTAGGCCGTGGCTTTAGGGGGTTATTTTTAGTACATATTTGCACATGAGTGAGTCAACCAGTACTTGTTCCTGTATCAGAAGACATGCATCCAATACTCTGTGCTACTTCCAAGTGATATGGCTAAGACTCCTTAAATTTTTGTTTCCTAAAATGTGGAATAGGCACAAAGGTACAAATTTATTGTGTCTGAATAAGATGACCTGTGGAAAACATTTTGATAAATGTCAGCTGTTAGCATCAGAACAATCAAGGCATAGTGAGCACAACTATGTCTTCTCTATGACTCTAACTTTGGTTTTAGAAAGCAGATCCTCCCTAGAGATGTAGCAATTCAGGTGTCTACTATGGTGCTTCTCTTTGAAGCTCATCTATTTTGGGCCATTTGATTCCTCTGGGGGTCCTGCCTCTCTCCAGCAGATCCTGGCCTGGGATGCTATCTTGAATTCTACAGAGCAGGAGAAAAGCACTATCTTTCAGCATTACTGAGAATCTTTCCTTGATACTAAGTTCTGACATTCTTTTTTTCTAATTGTTTTAGCTTTATTGTATGCTATATTTCTTAAACATTTTATAGACCTGAATGCATATTTTCTAAACGGAACTTTATTTTCCTCTGTATACTTGTAAGAAATGGTGTAGTACTTTGTAATTAAACATAAACATGTGGGCAGCTATGATTTTGATTTGTGCTCCAGAAGTTCATGTGGTGATAAAGGAGAATCAGAAAGAGGCAGATTGGCACATTGCTTTTCAGCCATGGTAACTGGATTTTATTCTATTGATAAATACTCATGCCTCAGAACCTCAGAGGTGATGCAGCAGAAGGTAGGCTCTCTCCTACCCCCAGTTTGACCAATTTAAGCTGGTGCATGGTGGTTTCTTCTCTTAGTAACGGGGATGTTGCCAATTTTTGCTGGGTTGTCAGCATGACCAATGGATGTGAACCCTGAGGCTACTAATTTGTGATGATACTAGGTTTTGTTTTGTTTTGCCAGTCTTGGGGCTTGTACTCAGAGCCTGAGCACTGTCCCTGGTTTCTTTTTGCTCAATGCTAGAACTCTACCACTAGAGCCACAGCACTACTTCTGGCTTTTTCTACATATGTGGTGCTGAGGAATCCAACCCAGAGCTTCATGTATACGAACAAGCACTCTAGTACTAAGCCATATCCCAGCCCCAGGATAATAGTTTTTAATTTTATTAATTTTTTGTACTGGTAGTGGTGGTATTTGAACTCAGGGCCTTATGGCTTTTTAACTCGGTCTGGTGCTCTACCACTTGAGCCACAACTGTATTTTTGGCTGTTTTGCTTTTGAATTTGAGATATATGTTTTATAGAAATAATTCATATCTTACATATGGAGAAACTATGGATAAAAGATTACTGTATCAATAGCTAATGCAAATCAGTTATTGTTGTGTACATTACATGCCATTATCTTGGTCATGGTGTGTCTTCTGCTTGCTAATCTTTGCCCTGGAGTCCATCCTGCCTCTGCTCTGTCCCGGATCTGTAATGTTGCAGCCTGGACAGCTCTGGAAGGTTCTAACTTAGGTTTTGCTTAAATCTGAGCTCTCTTTGGAAGCCTCCTGAATTGCCTATAGGAATTCCTATAGGTGCCTCTAGGTGATTCAAGGGAGAAGAGCCCTGTTTACTGTCCTCTGCTTGTGGGTGCAACTGATAGGGCATTATCGTTTGTCTTGTGAAATGTGCAGTATCCAGCTAATAGTGAGACACTGTAAACCTAGAGTGGGATGTGGGAAATTGATAGGTTTGGAGCCAAGGAAGGAAGCAGTGGCACGGGGATGCCATACTTTTCATGGAGGAAGACTCTATCTTCCCAGCCTGAAGCAATGAGACCTCAGGGTCTGTGCCACTCATACTGCCCTCACCACTGGTTTTTCAGCTCTGGTTCCCACACCACAGACTTCGAGAAGCCCTTCAGATCTAACACAGAGTAGTGACAAAACAAAGCTTTGAGATATGGAAGATCAATTTTCTAAGAAACTTGCCTCCAAATCATCTACTGGATTTCAAAAAAGGAGTCAGTAATTAGTGGAAAAATCAAGT
>NC_063161.1:81227217-81259314 GCF_023159225.1 Perognathus longimembris pacificus | reverse complement strand
GTAGAACACTCAGATTGTGATTCACATGAGATATATGGACTAGACCCACTTTCAGAAGAGTAGGGATTTAAGAGGCTCAAGGAGCTGGCTTGAGTTAGTCATCCCAGTTCTCCATGCTTCCAGGACACACATGCTTAAAAAACCAGCAGAAAATGTCAGCCTTCAGAGAGATACTTACCTGATTTTTACGGTCAGTGATGTTGATGAAACAGAGTGAGCAGCAAGTGCTTGTGGCCTTTGGTGTGGTCAACTCTGCCCTCTGGAGGACCATTAAGGTCAGAAATAAACTGTACATAGACCTCCTGAGAGCACAATGAGTTATACCCATGGCAATCGCTACAGACCTCCACTGCAACGCCCATGTAACTCTTCAGAGTCCTGAAGAGACTCCTTAGAGACCTATATCAAAACCCTCAAGAACCCAGACTCTTCATAGAGATCCTAACAAGATTCCATAGAATACGTCACACATTAAATAATTTAAAACTGATTACAATATTTTGAAGCGTTAAGAAAATATATTGACTGCTGCATGACATCTACTCTAATTGTATATTAAGGGTTTTTGACATTTGTAGGCCATTGATTACTGCTGGGACAACATATCAACAGAATCATCTAGGTTGTCTGGCGCCTCTGCAAATCTGCACTGCCCCCTCTGGATTTATTCATACTGACAAATCCTAAAGTCTTTCTATTGTCTTGGGGGTTGGCAGGGGAGTGTTGTCATGCTTAGGAGCAATGAGAGAGAAATCTGGTGTGATGTGGGTCCTCAGAGCCACTGTCCCACGCAGGCATATCTTCTAAAGAAGCTTTGGGGAAGACCAAATCCTGACCTCCCTTCTTACCCAGACAGGGGCAAAAGATCATCTCTCTCACTTCATGTTTGCAACGAAACCAGTTTATTGGAAGCATTTAGTTAAATGTGCAGGACTTGCACATTTTAGAAAATAAAACTAGAGTCATGAGAAACATGATCTAGGAAATCAAACAGGACACATTTGTTATAATAGTCTGTTAGGTAATGGCTTGAGATTTACCCCACCTAGGCTACTTGGGTAGAAATTGGCTGTAGACACAGGCACTTGGACATATCTGTCCCTGCCTCCAGCCCACTTGTTATTGATAGGGTAATGTGGATCTTTGTGAATAGTCTGGTGACCATGGCTCTTATTTTCTATCATTGATTTCTCCTGAGGGTAACAAGGATCTGTGTGGCAGTTGAGATGTCTGTCCAGCAATGTCTTGGGTTCTTTAGGCAACTCCTGAGAACCATGCTGAAGGCCCAGTTTGTCTACCATAATCTTCCCAACAGCCATCATAAGGGTCTTGGTTTTAGTTGCTCCACTGTCCGTGAACGGTCTGCTCTGGGCAGGTAGGGAGGAACATTTGACTCTTGGCAGTGAGTCTTCCTGCCTTTTGTCTTTGGTACTAGGATTGGCAAAGTGCAGAAAATTCTGCATCTTTTTCTGGACATAGTTTTCTGTAGAAATGTGTGCCTTCTGTGGGGAAGTTGGGGATGTCTTTCTCGCAATGGCACCTTGTTCATTAACCTGAATAAGGGGGCTGAGCCCACAGGTGTGGGAAGGCCTCACCACTGCTCGCCTTTCTTCCTGCAGTCCCGGTGCAAGCTTCCTACAGCCCTGCCTTTCATCAGACACACTGAATATTTTCTTCTGATTCTTTCCTGTAACCTCAATTCTAGAGTCCTTCAGCTCCTGCTGAGGCTGGCTGGGCCCTCTCCTCTCTGAGAGGCCACCCTTGATTTGAGGAGTTGATATTTTGTTGCTAGTTAGGTTCTGGGATGTGAACTCAGAGGCCTGAGAAGGCAAACTCACTTTGGTTGAGAGTCTGTCAGTATGGCCATGTTGAAAGGTGCTAGCCGTCTGGTGTTGGAAATGCTTTTCTAATTTGACTTTCACTTGTTTTTGAATCTCAGTAATGACCTAAGATTTCAGGCCTTTGTATATTGGCTCTTGCAAAACAAAAATGCTAGAGGGGGAGTGGCTTTTGTTGGTCCTAGGAGACTCTGAACTGTTTGGAGTATGAATCATTTGGGGATTATCCACCATGCTGGCTTCCCCAGTTGAAGGAGGTGTCTCTTCCATCTGAAGTATGTCACTTGTCTCAGGCACTGAAAGCTGGGACAATCCTTTAATGTCTGGAGAGTTCCTGCTAAGGCAGGGGTCTCCCAAGGCTATGCTGCCACTCATCTCTCCTGGCTCATGCATAGCCATTGCTACATTTGGACTTGGCTCAAGGCTGCCCTGCACAGTCTCCAGAAGAGTCCTGTTCTTCCTAGTTCTGTGCAGGAAACTGTAGGTGGGGAACTGAAGGTCCAGACTGCCCATCTGTCCAGATGGATAAGCCTCAGATGGCCCATGGATGCCGCCAGATAGAGTTCTGCTCTGAAGTTTCAGCTGCTCTGTAGGCTGAGGGACAGTAAATGGACCTTGCAGTGTGTCCACTAGACCTTCCTGAAGATCTTCCGGGGTATTAGCCACCTTGACAATGGAGCTGACCCTAGAGTCAAAGGAGGCTGGGGAGGAATGAGCGGGCTGTGCCAAGGGCAAGGCTGCATTTGCATGTAAGGCGAGAGTCCTTGGGTCACTGCTCTGCATTGGGGGATCCCACTTTTGTCTCACCCGGTATCTCACAATATGTGTTTCTAGAATCAGGAGAGTTTTGGGATCCAGGAAGGAAAGCTCCTGGGAGGTGTTTGCGATGGATGGCACACACTTGTGGGATGAGTGATTGGTGGGTTTGGCATGGACAGTGGAGTTGGGAGAAGCATGGCTAGCTGTGAGGCGGGATTGCCGCACACACACTGGGATCATGCCCTCCTTCAACTGGTTCAACTTCCTGCCCAGGTGGAATGTCAGGATGTTTTCTACATACTTTCTGTTTGGGGAATGAGGTAAGTGACTGCTTGTGTCTGCAGATGCCTGTTTCTGACATTTTGTTAGCATCATACAGTCATGGTTTGAAAGTTGGGCCTCCCAACCCTTCACTAGGGTGCTTCCTGAATTCCAGGCTTGATCTTCAGAAAGGTCCCTTTCCTGATCTTGCCCTACACCCTTGCTTGGCACATTTAGTGCTAACATTGCTAGATCTATCTTCTGCATACTGCTGTTACCTTTAGAAGGGATGGCAGAAGTCTGGGATGGCTGTGGTAGGGAATCATGCTTGTATGCTGCCTGGCACTGACAGTTCCCTGTCAGTCTTCCTGGAGGCTGCATCAAATTCTGGGATGCTGTGTGCCTTAAGGAACAGCCAGGCTGATGTTCACTTCTGGTGACTGCCTCTTTGTGCTCCTGGATGTAGGTGCTTATAGAGTCACCAGAAAGGGCAGTGACCAACTTGTAAGTCTGGGAGGCCTCGTGGACCTGTGGAAGTTTGCCAGTGGGCTGGCTAAGTGCTTCTCCAGTTGTTTGTAACTTAGAGGCAAAATTCTTCCTCCATTTTAATAGCTGAGAAGACATTTCTAGATCCTGGGGCTCATCTAGAATGGATGGTTGTTTCCTTTGTTCAGGTGTATCGTAATGTACACCCCTATCCTGGGATGGGGAAGGTGGGTAATTTGGGAAAGAGCATGGGAGGTAGGGCTCAGTGGGGACCTGATCCTCTACTGGTGCAAAGGTTTGTGTCCCAAGTTCAGATTGATTCATATCTTGAGGCAGGGCTTCTGCCTGGGAAATGTGTGGAGCATCTTCAGGCTGAGGCTCAGCCGGGCAAACATAATTGAATGAAAAAGAAAGGTGTTGGACAGAGGATGACCTGGTATGAATCCATGCGGTTTGCACCAAGGACTCACTGTGCAGAGAGGGCAGGCCCCAGAAAAGCTGCCTGCATCCATGCTGTAACTTTTTCCCAAATATCCTGGGTAAAGTGAGCTGCTGAGAACCAGCAAGCTGCTCTGGTTTTCCTTTTCTGTTCCAAGTAGATTGTGGGGTAGCAATATGTTGCTCACTGTTCAGTGAGCTTAACAAATTCCTCAGAGAATTCCCCACATTGTGTACTCCCTCCTTTTCCCTCTCCTGACAAACTTTCAGTGTGGATTTCTCACTGATCCTTATCTCCATCAGCTCCTGGATTTCAGAGTTGGTAGCAGGAATAGAAAGCAACCCACAGTTATTGGGTGGGTTGGATTCTCGTGGGATTGTGGTAGAATCACACCAAAGACTCAGGATTGGATCAGCCATGGAAGGAGGGTAGGCCACAGGTTGAGGGGAAGGAGTTGGGCTAAAAGAATGTGCAGGTGATTGGAATACAATGCCTCCTAGAGGAATTAAAGGCTCTGGAGGCGGCAACACACTCTGGGATGTGTGTAACCCAGGAGAATCTGGGGAAGAGATTAGGACTGGTGACAAGGGAGCAGCTAGAGACTGCAGGCAGGCAGCTGAAGCAGCTGGGGAGACCACTGGGGACACAGTGTTGGCAAAAGCATCCTCCTCAGGCTGCCTTGGCGACTGATGGTCTGCAGCACATTTTGATTCCAACATTTCACCTAGGCCATCGCCTCCTAAGAGGTGGTAAAAGCTTCTGGTTTCATGGAGCTTTCCTAGGTAGCTGTAGGAGACAGGAGGCATAGATTGCAATCAGCATGACAGGCTCTGATGGATGCCCATGATGGGAGAGCATGGGTACCTGCTGTTCATGGCTAGTTTTACAAAGCCCTTATTATCCTACATCCTGGGTGTTTAGTCATGCCTCAGCCTAACCTCAAGTTTCCCCATCCCCAGAGCTTTCCCATGATCTGGAGTAGAAAGTCAGGAAAGGGACAGGTGGAAATTCCTTACCGAGTCAAAAGTGTAACTAGGTCATAAATCTCCTCCAGCTGCTTCCGGCATCTTCTGCGGTCTAGAAACAGAGGCAGAATAATGGTAGACTAGGGAAGGACTTGGTTTCTTACAAGTGGCTGAATGTAATGTGTACTTATGAGAGACATTGGAATACTTAACTGAACATAGTAATGAGGCCTGTAATCCTACCTGGGAGGAAATAGACTAGAAGTTTCTATCTCAAGGCCAACCTGGGCAAAAAGGAGTTTGTCAGATACCTTCTCAAGAAATGCCTGGGAATGATGGTAAATATATGTTACCCTGGTACAGCAGAAGCACAATGGGTTGATGCAGTGGCATTTTCTTGTCATCTCCAGACACAGGGAAACACAAGTAGGAGCAACTCCTGCCATAGTGGTGTCCAAATAAGGTAAGACTACCTCAAAAATATCTAGTGTGAAGAGGTACAGAAGGTATGATCCAATGGTAGTCTGTCCAGTAAGCACAAGAAAGAAAAAAACGAGATCCCATGCCTCTGTCCACAGCCAGAGTGCTAGGAAGACAAAACAGAGAGGCATCATGTCATTGCTTATGCAATACCTCCTAACTTCTATGCCCTTCTGAACTTCCCTGGAGGATTGGTCCTCTCAAAAATAGGTCTTAGTGAAGAGAAAACCAGTCTACAGTTGGGCCTGAAAGTCCCACCTCAAATTCAAGGCACTGTTGTTCCCCAGGCTCTGCCCACCTTCTCAATAGGCCACACCCATCCCTGGCTCACTGCAACTTCATGCCAAGCACAGAACCTGAGAACTGTCCCCAACCCTGATGTCCACTGCAGGAGCAACTCTTGAAGGGCTTTGCTACTGACATCTTCAAAGTCCTGGCCCTGGTTGTCAGAAACAAGCAAGATCCTCTCCTCTTAGGAGGAAGGGCATAGCCTACCTTTCCTGCTGCTGCTCTTCTTCCAGCTCCTGATATGTCCTCTCCTCTTCACACGATACTGAAAGACAGAGAGAGACTTAGGTCCCCTCCCCTCCAGAGACATGCTACTGACGTTCACATTTCCTGAACAGTTATACATTCTGCCTTTCCCTTTTTCGTTTCCTTACTTTCAATACTGATGAAAATGATTTCTGCCTGTCTTCCTTGACCTCATGACTACTCAAATCCTGCACAGTTCAGTGTTTCTTGATTTAGAATATTGGAAATGACAGTGAAAAAAAAAAGTCACTTTTGCTGGTTCTGGCTTGAGGGCTCTTACCTTCCTGGGCTGATTCCTTTTCTCAGGTGGAGGTAAGGGTGGATTACTCGGTAGGTAAGGGGTTATTAGGTAGAAGATCCCCAGTCCACACAGAAAGGCAAGGATCATATCCATTGCTCCTGTGGTGGTGCTGGGGGGTCAGCCATGGGGTACTGTCGCTCTTCAGAAAAAAGAGAGGATTCTCCATATCTGAATCGCTCTGTCGCTCTTGAGCAACTGGGCTCTGGGAGTTGCCTTCAGGAGCAGGCAATGAGGCTGACTGTTGCATCACAGACTTAAGAATCTGTGATGTGGCCTCCTCATCACAAAGGGCTTATGAGAGGAGGAAGGGGAGGGGAAGGAGGTGCTGTACCCCTCCACCCCTGCCTCCTCAAGTAGCATGTCCTTCATTCTTCTGGGCCTTGTATATTCCCACTTCTGATTCCATTTGCCCAACCTGTCAGAGACAGATGTCATTCCATTCCCTGTGTTTTCCCCTTGAACTCTAAAACTGCTCAAGTAGTTTTATCCCCTGGGGAATCTTCGTTTGAGCCCACCACTCTTACCACCTGTTAAGTCTGAAACTCTCCCAGGGATTTGTTACTTTATAGGGACATTTACTCACAAAAATTTCTTCTACTCATATTATTTTCCTCCAGAACAGGCTTTTATTTTCATTAATGTCGAAGTAGATATTATTTTATTATTATTTAATTTTAATCACTTTGTTCCTATTTTTAAACTAAATAGTAAGCTTTAAGTCATTTTATTTCTAATTTTTTTTGTAAAAAAATCTAATGCTTTATTTCAAAACCTAAAAATAGAATAAAATACAAGAAATTGAACTTCCAAATGATTGTGTGTGCTAGTTACATCTATACTCTGAATTAGAAAATTTGTACAAAGCCTTACACTCATGCTGTACACGCATTTTACCAACCAGTTGTTTTCAAACTGAGAGACAAGCATATCCTCAGTTTTTTCTTATTTTTGGCTGGTTGTGGGGCTTGAATCTTAGTGCCTGGGTACTGTCCCTTTGCTGCTTTTTTTGCTCAAGGCTCACTCAACCACTTCAGCCACAGCGCCATTTCCTTTTTGTTGGTGAATTGGAGGTAAGAATCTCACAGACTTTCCTGCCTTAGCTGACTCTGAACCACAATCCTCAGACCTTATTGTCCTGGCTAGCTAGGATTACAGTCATGCAGGGTCAGCATTTTCTTAAAAATGTACTTTGTATGTTTTGTATATACACAAATGCACACACTCATATGTAACCAAGCAAATGCTCAAAGTAGTACTAGAAGCATTCAAATGCTCATCAGCTGGTAAGTGAACAAGAAGAATTTTTAAAGTGACACATGAACTAAAAAAATAATATGTTATGTGAAAGAAACTAGACCGAAAATGATTATATATAGGATTCCACTGACAAAAAATCTCCAGAAAACTTTTAACAATGTTTGCCTATGGGTGTGGGATTCAGTATTAACTCGTGCAGATGTCAGGGATTATTGGGGGGGCAAAGAAGATATTTCAAACTAGGTAGTCATATGGCTGCATAGGTCTATAATTTATTAATAGTCATGGAATTATACAACTATAGTGGGTGAACTTAAGGGTTGGTAAATGATATCTCAGTAAACTGTTAAATAATCATAATTACACACAAACAGTAAATCAAATTTTGAAAAAACACCTCCCTAGTGAAGATACAAGGAAAAGAAGTAGATGAAAAAATGTTCAATATCTGTATAATCTACATCTGTATTAGTTTTCTGTTGCTGGTTTAAAAGATTATGCTAAGTTCAAAGGCTTGAAAAAAGACATTTTTTTTCAGTTTTTTAGCTTCTAAGGGCAAGGGATTTTATCTGGCTAAAATTAGTTTTTAGAATAATTTATCTCTGGAGACTCAAGCTTCTAGTCTGCTTTTTCCAGAAATTATATTATGGAGTTCTCTTTCATCATCAAATTATTCTGTCCTTTTCTCCATTCCTCTTCCACTTTTGCAGACCCTTTGACAACACTGGATCCGCCTAGATAATTCAGTATAATCTTTCTAATTTAAGATCAGCATATCGTCAGCCTTATTAACACTTGCACGAAGCGCCACATGACTGAAGAAACTATTCCAGAATCAGTAGCATTCTCTTATATAAAGTGTGAAAAAAAAATTTTGCTAGTGAAAGAGTTATTAAGAAGCCTTTAAATTCTATTTGAAGGAGTCTTGGTTTTGAAAAAAAACCCACTTTAAAATAGTTCATATGACAGATCATGGCTTTTTTTCATAATGTTAAAAGTAATCTTCTCTCTCTTTCCCCCGGGATATTTCCCAGAAAGATCTGGAAGTCACAGAAGAAGACATCTCAACTATGCTATAGTAAGTAGAGAAAGTTTGCAGCTAAAAGGAAGAAGTGTTTTTAAATTTGTATGATATGTTCAAGAGAATGATCTCTTAAGACTTTCAGGTGAATGCTATTTTTGGAGATCATTATTTCTAACAATTTTCAAGAGCAGAAAAATAGTAAATATCTAAATGACTAATCTGAATGTCTTCCAAATTACTTTCTAGTCCATATCATGGAACTACATGCCCATGTAATCAGCATACATAGACCTGACCTTTAGGCTGTTGGAATTGTATAAAATAATGTCAATGTGGCAATCTTATTTCCCATAGACTTTCAAAAAAGATCAAGAAATAAATTTTTGGAATCAGTTCTACTTATACATGCCAACCAAAATAATTGTATGTATGATCCATATACAACATTAACTTCATATGATAAAAATGTTTTTCTTCTATTATCAATATCACCATTATCATTTTTTAGTAAAAATAAGGTTTTGTTTTTATATCAACTTTTCCATTAAATAGAAGTAAGTCACTATATAGACATACCTGATAGAAAATGTGCTTTCTTTCTGATCTCTATGTCTAGAATATCTTTCATAAGTTCTTTTATTTATGTCAATATTAATACATCCTCTGAACGGATTGCACACTATTCTCATCTTTTTTTTCTCCTAATATTTCATCTTTTCATCTTTGGTTCTCATTCAAAAATTTTACAACTATTTTCTATACTCTTTATTCTTGTCATTTCTACTCTTACATTTTGAATATCAAAGAATATATTCCTTTTCTTTTCCTTTGATAAAGCATCCTCTTCTTGCATATGCATTTTTGTACTTATTTGTGTTTGCTTTTTTTATATTCTTTGATTCATGCTAGAGATTTCCACTCGGGCTATATATTCAGATTGGATACCATGGCACGAAAATTCTCTTAATAAGAGCACTGCTTTCAGTCACACCATTTTATCAGGGGTTATATCAAAATCACTATTTACATGTTGTTTTTCTTCTTGTTTTCCATCTTGTGCTTGTTAGTGTAGAGTGCAGAGCCGGGCTGCTCTGTTTGGGAAGCTGGGGATGAGGTAGAATCTTAAAAGGCCATATTTAACATTTCACTTAAATCTCCTTTAATGTACACTTTTCAACTGCAGCAAAGCAGGAAGAGAAAATCTCTACTTCTATGCTGAATTTCAATCCAGTTCCTATGTTTTCAGTTTAATTCTCAAATCTATTTCCTAATGTACCTGATATGTTAGCCTTTGTGGGAATAAACCAGATTTGTTGTCTTTGGCTTTCTCTGTTAGTTATGTGAAGATAGCTAAGTCACTGTCTTTCTCTTTCCTAGTTTCTAAAATTTTACTATGATTTTTGTCTAGACGTTACTTCTTTTTTTTTTGGCCAGTCCTGGGCCTTGGACTCCGGGCCTGAGCACTGTCCCTGGCTTCTTCCCGCTCAAGGCTAGCACTCCGCCACTTGAGCCACAGCGCCACTTCTGGCCGTTTTCTGTATATGTGGTGCTGGGGAATCGAACCTAGGGCCTCGTGTATCCGAGGCAGGCACTCTTGCCACTAGGCTATATCCCCAGCCCCTAGACGTTACTTCTTAATTGGTTATGTTTGTTATTTTAAATTACTTGAGTTTCAGAAAGTAAAGTGCATGTGTTCAATTGATCACACTTGTTTTTCTAATTCTTCCTCAATGACTATAATCACTGCCACAAATATATCTACTTCAATTATACACCTTTTAATTTTTAAATGATAAACTTTTTCAACAATGTGATTGACATGAAAATAAGCTTCAAAAGTATCTATCAATGAAAGATAGCATAAATTTAAACTTGGAATTTAGATGCTTATAACCTACAATGTAAACTAGCCCTAACACATAGATAATTATGAGGGAACATGGGAAAGAAATATATTTTGCTAAGTGGGAAGTCCTTGGAGATGGTTTTGTTTGTCTTGAGAGAGGGTCTCATGTACTCAGCCTTACCAAGAATTCAAGATCATCTTGCTTCAGCCTCTTCACTGCTAAGATTATAGGTATTAGTATTCCACCACCACACAAAGCTGTGAACTTCCAATGTCTTATTGAAAGAGATGATCTGAATGGTATTTTAAAGGACTAAAATTTTAAAGACAAGTTTAAAAAAAATTGCAAAAGACAACCTCAGAAAGGCAAAGAACAACTGTTTCCCTATATCCTCTCCTTTGCTTACAACCACATTTTCTGAATCCAGCAATCATGTCCATCTCCTCCTCCTCCTCCTCCTCCTCCTCCTCCTCCTCCTCCCCTTCCCCCTCTCCCTCCCCCTCCCCCTCCTCCTCCTCCTCCCCTTCCCCCTCCCCCTCCCCCTCCCCCTCCTCCTCCTCCCCTTCCCCCTCCCCCTCCCCCTCCCCCTCCTCCTCCTCCTCCATGTAGAGCACTTTTTCATATGTCTCTTGGCCATTCTCATTTCCTCATCAGAGAAATCTCTTTTTAAGTCTTTAGCCCACTTTTTGAGGGGGCTATTGGTTCTTTGAGGTTTTGTTTTGGAGGAATTTAATTTTTTTAGTTCTGTATATATTTTAGATATGAGGACTTGTCCGTTGTATGGCCGGTAAAGATCTTTTCCCAATCTGTGGGCTTTCTGTTTATCTTGGGAGCTATGTCCTTTGCCCTGCAGAAGCCCTGCAGTTTGATGCAGTCCCATTTGTCCAGCCTTTCTGTGATTTGTAGCATTTCTTGTAGCATTTCTGGGCATTTATTAAGGAAGTTTCGTCCTGTGCCAAGGAGCACAAGTGTTTCTCCTACTCCTTCTTGTAGTGTTTTCAGGATATCTGTTTTTATTTCGAGGTCTTTGATCCATTTGGAATTAATTTTGGTGCAGGGTGTTACATAAGGATCTAGTTTTAGTTTGTTGCAGGTGTTGAACCAGTTTTGCCAGCACCATTTGTTAAAGAGGCTATCTTTCTTCCATCCTATTTTTTTTTTAGCTCCTTTATCAAAGATTAAGTAGGGATTGGCAGACAGGCTGCCAGGAGCGCAGAATTCAGATAGTGGGAGACCCCACGGACACAAGGGAGGGTGCGAACCAAGACGCACACCGGCAGCGACGAGAAGTTCGGGTCCACACCGGGTTCGGACAAGGGAACCCAGCGTGGCAGAAAGAAGGAACCGGGGAAGCCACCACAACACTTCGCCAACCCCTGAAGGACCAACGGCTGCACGGGACACACACACAAAGCAGCAACAGTGAGTCTCCCATTATCCCCTCTCCCAACGGGAGACCAGCTATCAGAGACCCAAGCCCTGCAAAGAAGCTAGATCTCCCTCCCTCCCCCTCCCCACCCCGAGGGAACAAAGAACCCCCAACTCAGGTAGGGAGCTCCCATCAGGCGCTGGGAAGTCAGTTTAGCAGGGGAAGGGCCGAGCAGCCCCAAGGCCCCACAGGTTCCTGAACTGGCAGAACCGGCCCCGCCCTCTTCCCAACAGGGGCCAGGGGACGGCCGGCAGTGCAAGCCCCACCCAAGGCGCCTGGACCTCGCAGACTCTTACAACTAAAATCACAGGCGCTGGTGGGCAATACCAGCCCAGCAGGGACACCTGGGCCTGATCACGTCCCCCCCTCGCAGCAGAGGTGAGGTCTGAGGGTGCTAACCCACACCCGGAAAGTTGATCCCACTGGGCCCCACACATACCACCCCCCACAACGGACTCGCGGGAGGGCGCAAACACAACCCAACAACCCAGGGTTCGCTCTGGGAGGCATATCCCGCTAAAGTGCCTGTTGTAGTGGACGCACAGCGCACAGGAGGGCGGGGCCCCCGGCGACAGCGCCCGCTCTGGTAGGCGTACCCTGCACTGGTGGGCGGGGCCACAGCTACACCACCTGCTGCCGTAGACACACCTACACAGGAGGGAGGGAAGACCTACACAAATCTCCAGATGCACAAATCACAAAGAAACATAACTCAGTTCATTAAAGGGCAAGCCAACACGCTAGCTCCAAAAAGCAGCATGACTGAGGAGGAGATGGAGACTAAAAAAGCAAATGAGGCCATGTTAACAGGAATGATCGAAAGCGTCAGAAATGAAATCAGAAAACAATTCCAGGAGTTTAGAGCAGAAATCTGGAAGGACACCCAGGAAGCCAAGAAAGAAATGGAAGCAAAAATGGATACAATGCAAACCTCCTTTAAAGAAATTGAAGCAAAAATGGATACAATGCAAGCCTTCTTTAAAGAAAATCTCCACATCCTGAGAATTGAAATGCATGAAAAAATAGATTTAAAATACAGCTCTTTAAAGGAAGAAATTTCCATGATCAGAGCTGATATGACAACCATAAATAGCTCTCTGACATCCATAAACTCCACAATTGAAACCATAACACAAAGAGTGGACCATATAGAATCCAGAATCTCTCGCCTGGATGATGAAGCAGCCGACAACAACCAGAAAATGACCACACTCCAAGAAAAGGTGAAGTTTCAGGGAAGACTAATCCAGGAACTAATGGACAAAGATAAGAGATATAATCTGCGCATAATTGGAATAGAAGAAGGAGCCGAATACCAGAGCAGAGGGATTCATCATGTTCTCAATAAAGATATTGCAGAAAACTTCCCCAATCTCACAGGGGACCCCATCCAGGTAACCGAAGCCTATAGGACACCTGGCAGGCCAGACCCCAGGAAAGCCACCCCAAGGCACATAATAGTCAAGACTACAGACCTCAAGATTAAAGAGCAAATTCTGAATTCAGCCAAAGCGAAGAAGGAAACTTTCTTCAATGGGAAGAGGATTCGAATAACATCCAACTTATCCACACAAACTTACCATGCTCGAAGTGAGTGGAAGAACACCATCCAAGTACTTCAGAATAACAATTTGCAACCTCGGATCAAATATCCAGCGAAATTGGAGTTCACATTTGAAGGGAAAACCAGATCTTTCCACACCAAAGAGGAGCTAAAGGAGTATGTGAATAAAAAACCAGCCCTAGAGCGAATTTTAAGAGGGGAACCCCACCCAACAGAGATCGTAAAAGACACACAGACAGAATCAGAAAGAAACTTCAATAGCCAAAGTCCAGCAGAAAGACCAGCTCACTAAAGACAAGAAAAAAAAAAAAAAGAGGAAAAAACAGCCCAACAAGAAAATGGAAGGAGAAAAAACACCCTTATCCTTGATCTCTTTAAATATAAATGGCTTAAACTCCCCGATTAAGAGGAGCAGACTGGCAGAATGGATTCGCAAACAAAAAGTTGACATCTGCTGTCTACAAGAGACCCACCTTACAGCAAGGGACAAAAACAGGCTTCGAATGAAAGGATGGAGCAAGATCTACCAAGCAAATGCACCCACCAAAACGGCAGGTGTAGCCATTCTGATTTCAGACAAGCTGGACTTCTCATTAAAGTCAACTCAAAAAGACAAAGAAGGACACTACATATTAATACAAGGAAAAATCCAGAATCAAGAAATCACGGTGATAAATGTATACTCACCAAACAAAAGAGGCCCTACATATGTCAAGCAAATTCTCACAGAATTACAGAACAAGATGGACCCAACACAATCATAGTGGGTGACTTTAATACCCCTCTCTCCCCGAGAGACAGATCCAACACCCAGAGGATTAGTAAGGGAGCTGAGGACCTAAATAATACCATTTTCCAGATGGATCTAACAGACCTATATAGAATCTTCCACCCTACAGAGACCCAATACACCTTCTTTTCAGCAGCCCATGGATCATATGCCAAAATAGACCACGTCATAGCCCACACAAAGAACCTCAGCAAATACAAAAGTATGGACGTCATCCCATGTATTATATCTGATCACAGTGGATTAAAGGTAACCCTCAACAACAAAGGATACCACAGAGGCTATACACACTCTTGGAGGCTAAACACCACGCTGCTATCCAACACTTGGGCCACAGACCAAATTAAAGATGAAATCAACGAATTCATAAGCCACAATGACAAAGAAAACACATCACAAAGAAACCTATGGGACACAGCTAAGGCAGTACTGAGGGGCAAGATCATTGCACTCAGCACCCACATTAAAAGAATGGAAGCAGAGCAGGTGAATAACCTCACAATGAAACTAAAACAACTGGAGAAACAAGAAATGACAGAATCTAAAACGACTAGGAGGGGAGAGATCACAAAGATTAAAGAAGAGATAAATCTGACTGAGGGCTGGGGATATGGCCTAGTGGCATGAGAGCTTGCCTCGTATACATGAGGCCCTGGGTTCGATTCCCCAGCACCACATATACAGAAAACGGTCAGAAGTGGCGCTGTGGCTCAAGTGGCAGAGTGCTAGCCTTGAGCAAAAAGAAGCCAGGGACAGCGCTCAGGCCATGAGTCCAAGGCCCAGGACTGGCCAAAAAAAAAAAAACCAAAAAACAAAAAATCTGATTGAAAATAGAAAGACCCTTCAACAAATAAATAAGACTAAAAGCTGGTTCTTTGAGAAAATAAACAAAATTGACAGACCCCTTGCAAGACTTACAAAAAAAAGAAGAGACTCATATACATAAAATCAGGGACTCCACACACGATATTCAAACAATCATAAGGAGCTATTTCCAAAACCTCTACTCAGCAAAAAACAATAATTTTACAGAAATGGATCAATTCTTAGAGAAGTACAAACTGCCCAAACTGAACCAAGAAGAAATAAATCAACTAAATAAACCAATAACTTACGGTGAGATACAGGAGGTAATCAAGAACCTCCCTACTAAGAAAAGCCCAGGCCCAGATGGATTCACCAACGAATTCTACAAAACCTTTAGTGAGGAGCTAATACCAATACTCCTCAAACTCTTCCGCGAAATAGAAACAGAAGGAGAAATCCCAAACTCATTCTACGAAGCTAATATCATACTCATTCCCCAACCAGGCAAAGACCCAACAAAAAAAGAGAACTACAGACCAATATCACTAATGAACACAGACGCAAAGCTTCTCAATAAAATATTAGCTAACAGGATCCAGAAACTGATCAAGAAAATCATACATCATGACCAATAGGCTTCATCCCTCAGTCACAAGGATGGTTCAACATCCGTAAATCAATCAACATAATTCACCACATAAACAGATCTAAAATTAAGAATTACATTGTTATCTCAGTCGATGCCCAGAAAGCCTTTGACAAAATACAACATCCATACCTATTAAAAGCTTTGGAGAGAACAGGAATACATGGAACATTCCTCAAAACAATAAAAGCCATATACAACAGACCAACTGCTAACATCATATTAAATGGAGAGAAACTTAAATCATTCCCCCTAAACTCAGGAACAAGACAAGGATGCCCACTCTCCCCACTTCTGTTCAACATAGTGCTGGAATCCCTAGCCATAGCAATAAGGCAAGAGGAGGACATCAAAGGGATCCACATCGGCAAGGAAGAAATCAAGTTATCCCTATTCGCAGACGACATGATCTTATATCTGAAGGACCCAAAAAACTCAGTACCCAAACTCCTACACCTAATAAACCAATTTGGCAAAGTAGCAGGATACAAAATCAATCCACAAAAGTCAGCAGCTTTTCTGTACACCAGCAATAGACAAACAGAAAAGGAAATTATGGAAACAATTCCATTTACAGTAGCCAAAAAAAGAATAAAGGACCTAGGGATCAACTTAACCAAGGACGTGACAGACCTATTCAATGAAAACTACAAAAATCTAATAAGGGAAATCAAAGAAGACACAAGGAGATGGAAAGACCTCCCATGCTCATGGGTAGGCAGAATCAATATAGTGAAAATGGCCATATTGCCCAAATTGTTATACAAATTCAATGCAATACCTATCAAAATCCCAGCCACATTCTTCACTGAAATAGAGAAACCAATCCATAAATTCATATGGAACAGCAAAAAACCTAGAATAGCCAAAGCAATTCTAGGCAAAAAAAATAGTGCAGGAGGTATTACAATACCAGACTTCAAGCTCTACTACAAGGCCATCATAACAAAAACAGCATGGTATTGGTATAAAAACAGATCGGAAGACCAATGGATTAGAATTGAAGACCCAGAAATAAAACCGCACTCTTACAGCCAACTGATATTCGACAAAGGAGCTAAAGACATACAATGGAATAAACATAGCCTCTTCAACTACTGGTGCTGGGAGAACTAGGCAGCCATATGCAGAAAACTCAAAGTAGACCCAAGCCTATCACCATGCACCGAGATCAATTCAAAATGGATCAAGGACCTCAATATCAGACCTGAATCCTTGAAACTACTGAAGGACAGAATAGGAAAGACGTTAGAACTTACAGGCACAGTAAGGAACTTCCTGAATAGAGTCCCAGGGGCACAACAAATAGGGGAAAGACTCGACAAATGGGACTACTACAAATTAAAAAGTTTCTGCACAGCTAAGGTCATAGCCACCAAAATAGAAAGACAGCCAACGATATGGGAAAGGATATTTACCAGCACAGCAACAGACAAAGGCCTAATATCTGTCATCTACAGAGAACTCAAAAAACTAAGCCCCTCCAAGCCCAATAAACCTATTAGGAAATGGGCAAAGGAGCTAAAGAGAGACTTCACAAGAGAAGATATAAAAATGGCAAAGAAACACATGAGGAAATGCTCAACATCCCTGCTAGTAAAGGAAATGCAAATAAAAACAACCCTGAGATACCACCTCACCCCAGTTAGAATGGCATATACTTTGAACTCAGGAAACAACAAATGCTGGAGGGGCTGTGGGGAAAGAGGAACCCTCCTCCATTGTTGGTGGGAGTGCAAATTAGTACAACCACTTTGGAGAACAGTATGGAGGTTTCTCAAAAAGCTCAATATAGACCTACCTATGACCCAGCCATACCACTCCTAGGCATCTATCCTAAACAGCAAAACCCAAGATATCAAAAAGACATTTGTACTTCCATGTTTATTGCGGCACAATTCACAATAGCCAAAATATGGAAACAACCCAGATGCCCCTCCACAGACGAATGGATCCAAAAAATATGGTACTTATACACAATGGAATACTACATAGCGATTAGGAATGGTGAAATATTGTCATTCGCAGGGAAATGGTCAGAACTCGAACAAATAATGTTGAGTGAGACAAGCCTAGAACACAGAAAACAAAGGGGCATGATCTCCCTGATATATGACTGTTAACAAAGGGAGATGGAGAGACAGTAGAGACCAAGTCTGTGAATACTGTATATGTTCTTCATACATTGTATATTGTATATATGTCTACCTGACCTAGACAAGGGATAGAAAAACAGGTCGTAAGATATCACAAGAAATGTACACACTGCCCTACTATGTAACTGTACCCTTTTTGCACAACACCTTGTAAAAAAATTTATGTTCAATTAATAAATAAAAACAACAACAACAACAACAAAAGATTAAGTAGGCATAGTTCTGCGGATTCATTTCTGGGTCTTCAGTTCTGTTCCATTGCTCTTCAGGCCTGTTCCTGTGCCAATACCAAGCTGCTTTTATTACTATAGGTTTATAATACAGCTTGAAGTTTGGTATTGTAATTCCTCCATCACTGTTCTTTCTGCTTAGGATTGTTTTTGCTATTCATGGTCTTTTACTGTGCCATATGAATTTCTGGATTGCTTCCTCTATTTCATTAAAAAATGGTTTTGGGATATTAATGGGTATTGCATTGAATTTGTAGATAGCTTTTGGCAATATTGCCATTTTGAGCATATTAATCCTCCCAATCTGCTAGTCACAGCAGAGGATCACAAGAGCCCAATAGCTATGCCCTTATGAACACATAAGATGATGCTAAGTGAAATGAACTCCATGTTACAGAAATGAGTGTTATATCACTGTTGTAATTACTTTCAATATGCCATGTGAAACCGTAGCTTCTTTCTGTGGTTGTACTCGTGCTATCATTGTATCTCATCTGAGTACCCTGGATACTGTATATACTGGTATTAGAACTAGGGAAGTGAAAGGGAATATCAAAATTGAGAGACAAAGGATAAAAAGACAAACAATGCCAAAAGCAATACTTGCAAAACCATTTGGTGTAAACCAACTGAACAACTCATGGGGGGAGAGGGAAAAGGAGAGGGGGGAGGGGGGAATGAGGGAGGAGGTAACAAACAGTACAAGAAATGTACCCATGGCCTAATGTATGTAACTCTAACCCCTCTGTACATCACTTTGACAATAAATAAGTAATTAAAAATTATTCTTCACTTTCAAAAGAAAAAAAAAAGAGAAAATCAACTTTGGCACTTTCCCTGATCCACAGAGGAAGAAAAAGAGTTTTTGGACAAAGCACAAATATTTGAACTTGCTTACTTATGTGTTTTCTTTCTTTACCAAATATATAAAGAGCAATCCCAAAGTGACTGTACAAAGAGAAATTGACAAATGCGGTACCATAATCATTTCAGCTTTCAATCCCGATGCATTTGTACAGATCAGCAATTTTGATTCATTTGTATTGGACAAACAGAAGCTCCTCACCCAATGTTTCACTTAATTCAAAGTGAAAAAATAGCATGGAGACAAATGGACCGATTCTATCATTACTCAGGTAGGTTGTTAAAACTTGATTTAAGAAATGTTCTGGATATCAAGTGACAGCCCTCGCCCCGTCCACCACGGTCTCCTGGCCCCAAGCCCGTCCCCTCACCCCCCCCCCCCCAGCCCCACGCTCAGGAACTGGGTCTAAAGACGATTGGATGATTGGATTCCAGGGGCATGAAGTTCAAGCGGCCCAAAGGCTCCCTTAGTGATGACTACAGATTCTGGGACCATCAAAGAACGGGAGAAGGAAGCGACCCCCAAATACCCAACACCCCTCCTGGAGGTCACCGCGCCCCTCCAGGGGGCATAGCAAGAATCCCCGGGGGCGGGGGGGGGCACAGCCCCATCTTGGACCCGGCCCCCAGCCCCCTTGCTGGTCTCACGGTGTGATCACCCACGGTTCATCTGCTGCGCTTCCGCAGACCCAGGGGACAGGTAGGAGCCAGGGACCACACCAAGAGATGAAGGTAGTGGCGGCCGGCCAGGCCCACTGTGGCCCCACTAACCCCGGGCCCTGGCCCCACTGAGCTCTTGGAGCCCCAGCTCCCGGCAGAGGAGGCCCCGGGACCCCTGCAGCACCTTTTAGCAGCGGGTACATAACAGGTGGCGGGTGGTTGGGTAGCTGCCACCTCAGTTCATCCTGACCATGCCTCACTATGCCCATGGCCAGGCAGCCAGCAGCTGCCAAAGACAGCTGATTCCCCAGTCCATCGCTCCTCCCGTCCCCTTCCGGGCCGCCAGCGCCAGTACAACAACAAAACTTAAAATTTTAAGTGAAAGTCTTAACTAGGCTTAATACCACAGGGTTGAAACCACACAGGCAAAAGAAAAAATTAGATAAGCAAGGCTTGACTCAAACTATACTTGTGGGGCTGGGGATATAGCCTAGTGGCAAGAGTGCCTGCCTCGGATACACGAGGCCCTAGGTTCGATTCCCCAGCACCACATATACAGAAAACGGCCAGAAGCGGCGCTGTGGCTCAAGTGGCGGAGTGCTAGCCTTGAGCGGGAAGAAGCCAGGGACAGTGCTCAGGCCCTGAGTCCAAGGCCCAGGACTGGCCAAAACAAAACAAAAAAAAAAACAAAACAAACTATACTTGTAACAATTCAAAACTTTTTGAAATGATATGTAATCAGTGCAAAGACCATCTTCTAAAAAAGATTACAGAGGCCTAGTCTAGATCACCTGGATGGTAATATTATAATCAAGTATCATAATGGCAGTGTACATCTGTGTCCATAATTACAATAGTTCTAGCAAATCACCCAAAATAACAGCATTTAATGTAAAATAGTAATTCTCAAACTTTTAGTCTCAGGGACAAATATTTGGTTTGAAACATTAAGAATATTCATTTTTTCAAACAAATACACACTGAGCTTTTATAAATGGTTTGGGTAAGATCAGAAAAAAAGAAGTGAAAGAAAGCTTAAGAATTGCACACTTTACAAATGGGAAAGAAAGCAACACAAGACTACAGCATTAGACAAGAGCCAAAAAAATCATTACCCTAGGAGAAGATGCAAATTGTCCATGAAGTAGAAGAAAAAATTTGGTAGGCAGAAAAAACAGAGTATGTTGTAGGATCCTTTTTTTTTTTTTTTTTTTTTTGGCCAGTCCTGGGCCTTGGACTCAGGGCCTGAGCACTGTCCCTGGCTTCTTCCCGCTCAAGGCTAGCACTCTGCCACTTGAGCCACAGCGCCACTTCTGGCCGTTTTCTGTATATGTGGTGCTGGGGAATCGAACCTAGGGCCTCGTGTATCCGAGGCAGGCACTCTTGCCACTAGGCTATATCCCCAGCCCCCTAGGATCCTTTTTTTTAAAATAAGATCTCTGTTGTGAAAAATTCAAAAAACACTGAAATCCTTTTAAAAAATCATAAAGAAGAGCATAGACTTCACAGGTAGCAAAATGAAATGGTTTAAACTAGACCAAGTTTCCTAGGGAAGGAAAATGTACAAATATTAAACCTTACATTATCAAGTAAAATAACGGATGACACTATATTCTCAAAATAATTTGGAAAAGAAAAATATTAAGATACTCAAAACAGTTATGTGGAACATGAAGGAATGAGTAGCACCTGCCTAACAAGAAAGAAGGAAAAAAAGAACAGAAAGAAGGTGAGGGAAGAAGAAAGGAAGGAATGAACAAAGGAAGGAAAGGATATTTTAAGTTTGTAGACAATTTTGAAGAATCATGAAAAGAATGAGCAAAAATGTATGCGGAAAACAATTTTCATAAATATGTAGATTGTTTTACAGTACCAAGAAAAAAACAAAGTCACCACTGTCCTGCCAAATACCAAATGTGATGGAAGTAATCAAATCCATTGTAAATTTAAGTAAGTGTGTATGTGTGTCTGTGTGTGTGTGCATCTGCATGTATATTTGCATATGTGAACATATATACTCACATATATACACCAAATATGTAGCCTCAAAATCCTCTTGCCTCTGCCTCCCAAGTGCTGAGAGTACAGTCTTACATTTAATTATGAGAAAATCATTAGAACAGAAATCTAAGCTACAGTAATCAAGACAATGAAGCTGATTTTTTCAAATTGGAAACAGGCTTAAGATCAACCAATAATCTGAAATCTGTATGTAAAGAAAGATTAATTTTGTATTTTTTACTTCTAAGAAGCAAATGTCACATTCCCACAAGTTAAAGATGGTGTAACAGCTCATTTATGTATTAATAAAATGGTATGATGTTAGCAACAAAAGGACATAATACCCCCCTTCTCAATCCACACTGGATCAAGCCTATCTCCTATAGAAATTTCTTTCACAAAGAAAAGTTAATATATAAGAAAAATACATGTAAAGCCATCTCTTCCTACTAGCATCCTAAATTTCTGTCTTGAGTTCACTGCTCATTACAATCCCCAGAAGAGTAGACAGAAACATACGTGTGTGCATGGGTGCACATACACACCCTTCTCCCCAAATCGTGGGACTAAATTTGTAGTCAACTGACTAAATTCTACAGATCTGTAATCTTCAAACTGTGGTATAAACATGGGTGAACATGATGTTCCAAGAAATTCAAATATACACAGTATAAAAAATGGTATAGCTGCTATTATGTCATCTAATTTACATGATGAATAGAAAAAAGGATCTTTAATACAAATGGAAATAAGATGTAAAAAGAAAACTTTTTAATGAATTTCCAAAATTGAACAGAAAGTTATAAAAAAATCTTATGCTAATGAATGGTCTATTTGGAATTCCACCCATAATATTTAGGAAGTGGAGATTAAATGTCTATATGCTCACTCTCCTCTACTGTCAGAGGGGAAAATCACTATCCTAGTGCAAGGCTTTAAAAACTCCACCTGGACTGAATACAAAAGCTTGTCTATGGTTATGGTCTCTCTCCATCTCAATCTACCAGTATGTATTTTTGCTGTTAGATTAACCTTCTTCATAAACTTCTAGCAAAAAAAAAATTAGACAAAATTACAACTAAAAGGGCCTACCTCAAATACAGTATAACTACCACTTCATTTAATCCCCCAAACTCTATGATGGTAGAATACCTTTTCAAAAATGGAAAAAAAACACCTAAGATTCAGATTAAATAAACTAGATAACCTAAGTGACTGACCTAACAAGTAGCAGATCTGACTGCTTTATTTGATACAAAAGTGGGTGTTTCTTTCTTTTTCTTTCTTTCTTTCTTTCAGTAAGTACTAAGAAAATACTCTATCCCAATCATTCTAAACAAGGGGAATATACTTGCACTTTTGATCTCAAAATCCTTAGAAACTTCCCATTGTCATAAAACATAGTTAAACTAAGAAAACAAAACAAAACAAAACAAAAATGGCAGCAATAAAGATCCTCTACTGAAAATCATTCTGTAGCTAAGGACAGTCATTGTTCTGCAAAACATTCATTGAACTTTGGCTCAAACAGTTCATTTCAATCTAGAATAATTTCCCCATCTTCATTTATAAAAATATGGCCTCTCCTTTAAGGCCTAATCATATTATTTTCTCTAGTTACATTAATAATGATATCCCCAATAGAGAAAACTTAAAAATCAATTCAAGGTAACAGGCATGCAGCACTTAATTGTCTTAAGACTTCTGAGCACAAAAGTGCACTGTAACTTCTTTTTCTCTCCCTTAGAAATATACAGGCAACTCCTAGTAAAATGTTCTTCCCACTCTCTTACTGAGGCATATTTTAACTGGATGTGTACTTCAAACAGGAATGGCAATACACAGTTATAAGTATGCTTTCTGAAAAACGAAAGTACTCTAACAACAATAAAACATGATGATCCAATTGAGGTGAAGCTGAAGAGGTGAGAATGGAGGAAGAAATCTGCTTACAATAGTTGTTTTAAAGCCCTGATTAGGGCAGTAACATTTAACTAAGTCTACCACATTAAGGCACAAAACAAACAACTGAACACAGAAAACAAAATATGCAAAGGCCCTAGCAAACCACCTTAGTATGAGATAAGAAGAATTCTGTGACTGGAACAGGTAAAGTACAGGTACAACAATCAGGTCTGAGTGGTAGTCAAGGACAAGATTTTATAAAACCATAGAAATGCGTCTAGATTTTATTATATCTTCAATAAGAAGCCACTGCAGGACCTTAGACATAGAACAGCAGCTGACCATTTTCAGACCTCAAATATAGAAAAGTACTTTTGGTACTTTTATTCTAATTGGAGTGCCAGTTATTTCAAATATTCTGTAACCTTTTGATTTTTAGCTAGAAGAATTTAATAGAGAAAAAAACTGCCTCAACTTCTGTTTCTAATGCTATACCATATACTGGCTTCAAATCAGCTAAAATTAGAAGGAAGAGATTAAGTGTGGTCCACAAATGGTAAGTCATGCATGTTGACTTTTTTCCCCAATGATCAAGTTTAGAAACCACAAAAATTTTATTTTTGCCTTTTCAAGATTTAAAACATCGATTCTAAAACTCCAAACTCACCTGGACAAGCTTCTTCAAAATCCTGAGTTATGATCACAGCCAGAGTGTACCGCTTTTCTCCTTTTTTTTCCAGAAACACTGAGCTCCATCCTGAATCATCAACATCTGTAGAAGCTTTTGTAACCTTTATGCCTGTAAAATTAACACTGGTCTTGAGAGGGGATATATCTTTCAGGAAGGAGTATTTGCTAAACTGAAAAACTTAATTGTTTAAACGGAACTCTTCTAAGTTAGATGGTACTACAAAGAAAAACCAAAACCAAAACTACCTAGTGTGATTAAATCTCACTAGTTACTACTATTACAGCTTATGTACTAACACCACTACTTGCCAGCACTCATTACCCTCCCTACTATTTAAGAAAAACAAAACATTTGAAGCCATCCCACCCACTAATCCAAAAATTAAAGAAAAAATGCAAGAGATCCACTTGTCTCAGCTCTCGACTTTCAGTCACAATTTACACAAGTCAAGGCAAGCCTTCACCTGCACAAGGCCCTAGGGCCAACCTCTGCCGGCCTGGGACCCCAGTGCGGCCTCGTAGAAGGTCTGGGCGCCAAACCCCCTGGTGTCCTTACCCACTTGGCCCAGCCTGGGGACGCACCTGCGGTGGCACTTGCTCTAAGTCCGCCTCCCTCCCGTCAGACTGGCCCAGCCTGGGCCCCAAGGCACAGGGAAGCATGGGCCTGGCCATGAGGGAGGGCAGGCAGGGTATGGCAGGGTTGTCGCCGGGGCCTTGGCATACCGTGGGCCCCAAGGAGTCCGGGCTCTAACATGGAAGGTGGCCAAGAAGGCGGGGGCCACAGGAGGACCTGGCGTCCACAGGACGTTCCACAAGCGCGGGAGGCTGTGACTTAGGAACCGCAAACCAGGTGTGTGTGTGGGGGGGGGGGGGGTGAGGGGGTGTCTTAGCTGTTCCCAAGGGGCTCCCACACATTTTCCTCAAGAGAATACCCACGCCACCACACACCTTCCGGACAACAATGTTCTGGCCACTGTGCCAGCCCCTCACAGGGTAGCTGCCTCCGCCTCATATGCGCATGTACACATCCAACGCATGCCACTACTTCCTCTCCCTTGCTCAGGGCACTTCCGCTTCCCCAGCCACGCCCCCTCCCTGGCCACTGCCACCAGACCATGGGTGGTGGCAGTCCTCTCTTCTCGCGAGATTAGGTCCAAAGAGAGCCCAGAAACCAGGATGAGCCTATTGCACTCCGCATTTCCCCACGTCCATCAATATTGGTTCGCTTCCATATTACCCTTTGGTTTGCTGAGCTCACTATTTTCAAGAACTATTACTAAGATTAGACACACAGATATAAACACAAGCGGGCTCTCTTACAATGGCAAGTGGCATATTGTCTTATTTCTTAGTCCTGGAACACCAGAAGCATAAGGTTTGGAGAAAGGAGACTTCCCCATGGTTGTTCAGGCATGGCAGAACCGAACGAACCTCCTGCCCCAACGAGATGGAGGTGTGCAGAGGGGGGAACCCATGGCAGGGATTGAGGTTATATAGAGAGAGGGCAGGAGGAGGTATGGGCACAGGGGATGTGGATATGACCTCAGATGATGAGGAAGTGACCTCAGCTTGAGGGACATCCCATTACCCCCAGGTGTACCTGGGTGTTACCTGAGTTACAGGTGCTGGGCAGGGACTTCTAGAGAGAGCCACGTATGCACAGAAGGAAAATAAAGGGGAAGGGGCCATTTTTTTTCCAAAGGGAAGGGGTCATTATACACCCACCCACCCCCACCTCCAACGTTCTAGCCTTTTGATAGTTACAAAGAGGCACTGATTCTCTCTGGCTACTTCTTGCTGACAAGGAGCGCCAACATTAGAGGTAGAAAGTAGAGATTTCATCCCATCCATAGATGGCAGCAGTAAGAGTTCCTTGGTGGTGAATGCACCCACATGTCTTTGGATGAAATCAGAAGGAAGTCCTAGGAGGCAGGGAGTGAACAATAAGAAAAGAAAAATATTATTAGAGGGCCTACAAATGGCAGAAGAGAGGGAAGCTATCTATCTGTTCAGGGAAGAAAAGAAAAAAATTAAATGGCTTGGCTATTTCCTCTCTCCTGTGTTCAGGTGATCCTGGAGTTGGAGGATTTTTATGTCCTTGAGTACTTCTGACTGATTAACCTCTGGTGACTAGAAAGGGAGAGTATTATGGACTGGTTAGGAATAACCAGTCAAAAGTTGGGGCTGATTGGAGTGGTTATGGGACTGGTGGGAGGCTTGGTCATTTCCTGTAACTAGATTATAGATATCTTGACTATAGAGATGGGAGACCCAGGAAAGTACCAAGGCAAACTGTCTGGAGTCTAAGACTCACTATAAATAGAAATAGAATCTAAGACTCACAAAGGCAAGAATGAAAGCTTCTGTCCAGGTAGAAGAAAGGCCTTAGGTAGATGTGCTTATTAACTATTTTCTTTTGCCCTCCTGGCTCTGGTTAGAAAGAGCAAGCACAGTGACTCCATTTAGTATCTGACACCAACCCCTCTTATCTGCACAGTTTTTTCCAACTGCCCCTGGATGATCCCTTGATGATGTCCAGATAGGTCTCTTTTCCTTTCTGGGATGTTGTTTCATTTTCTTGTTGCTGGGATGTCATATCCCAGTTGGCATTTTTGCTCATTCCTGGGATGACATGTCCTAGTTGACTGATGGCATATCCCATGTTGGAGGGCAAGGTGACTAACAGATTAAATGAGAAGGTTTATTTTTACCATGAGACCCATTTTTATTTCTAATTGAAGCAGGAGATCAATATAAATAGCTTTTAAGCAGGGCTTACCTGAAACTTACCAAGAACGAAAATTGAGTCTAATCAATACTTGCAAGAGTTATTTATCCCTCTGTGAGTCTGACTAAATGTGGCAGAGGGTCAAGTCAATATTGGCCATGATGAGAGTTTTGAACTATTTCCATTATTACATTAAGCATGAGCAGTCTGCATTTCCTCCTTGAGAAAAGTTTTCCAAGAGTTAAACATAGGGCACATTTAAAATGATTGCAGGCATGAACCACAGGTACATGCTTGTAATGTCAGCTAAAAGCTGATATATTAAACATTTTATTTTTATCACTAGCTTCCATTTTTTTTGGATTTACTTCTCAATGAAAGTGTATTTTTATTTTTCAGTCTTTTTTTCAAATTTTTATTATCAAACTGATGTACAGAAAGGTTACAGTTTCATATGTTAGGCACTGGATACATTTCTTGTACAGTTTGTTACCTTGTCCTTCATACCCCCCACCCTCCTCCCCCTTTCCCTCCCCCCCCCCCCCGGAGGTGTTCAGTGTCACATCTGATTTTCTGGTGGTTAATTATAGATAATAATTTCTAGAACTTTCCTCCCTTGGTTGGCTTTGAACCATGATCCTCAGATCTCAGCCTCCTGAATAGTTAGGATTATAGGCATGAGCCACTGGCATCTAGCTAGTAATTACTATTTTAATAAAATAAAGATTCTGAACTTTTAACTTAACCATGTAGTTGTGAAGATAAAAAAGTCAGTAATTACTTCAACATGTTACTTTTATGCAAACATACATATGTATATAAATTTAAACCAGATGTTATTTAATATAAGAATTTATTATTATAAGCAAATATAAGCATGCTTGGAACTATCCATGCATTAAGTTGTGAAAACCCCTGTGAAACTATGAATTGTAATATTAAATAAGCAAAAGGGAACACTAGATTGCTGCATGTGTATTTTGTGTGTTGTTTTGTCTTGTTGCTTTGGGGGGTTTGGTTTTTGTTTTGCTTCTTTTTTATTCTGGTGCTGGTCTTGGTGCTTGAACTTAGGGACTGGATGTATGCTTGAACATGTTTGCTGGAGGCTGGCTCTCTACAACATGAGAAACAAACATTTCTACTTTTGCCTTTCTAATAGTTTATTGGAGATAAGAATCTTGCATATTTTTTTTTGCCCAGGCTGGCTTTGAACCATGAACCTTAGATCCCAGCTTCCTGATAGGCATGAGTCACCAGCATCCAGTGAGTTTTATTTCCTAAGCTCCTTGTGTATTCTGATCATTAGATTCTTTTCAGACATACAGCTGGCAAAGATTTACTCCCATCCCGTAGTGTCTTTTTTTAGCTTTGTATGGATTTCTATTCAGGAAGTTTCTGCCTATGCCAGGAGTGGGAAGTGATAATAATAGCAGGTGCCTAATACTCACATGTATATATGTGTAATTCAGATGTTTTTGTGGAGGGGTGGACAGCAGAAAATACACAGGAGCAATGGACAAGTGATAGCACAGAGAAAAAGAGAGGAAGAAGAGACTCTCCATGAAAGTCAGGAGGAAACATAACAGGAAAAGAGAAAAAAAATTAGTCTGCTTCTCTAGCTGTAGAAGATTAGATCTCCTCTCAGCTGTGCTGTATCTCCAAGTGGCTTGGCTCTTCCTCAGTGAGCATCAGAATCTGGGATGCTTGGGTGTAGCAGTTCTGTAGGGGGAGAACCAGAAGTCTGCCTCTTCACCTCTTCACCTCTTGTCCTTTTCCCTGTTCACATTTCTCTCTAAGTGAACCTTGGAGGCTTCCCAGGCTGAGAGGCTTCCAGCTTCTCTGACTCTGAGGTCTCTTTATGCATGCTGTGCCTCAAGGAGTCACCAACCACGTGCCTCTGACACTGGATTACCAGTGTATGGGGAAAGCCTGTTTCCCCTAGGAAGTGCCAGGAAGGCTTTCCAGAATTTGAAACTGAAGGAATTAGCTAAGCCTTAGCTTAGAAGGTTTGGAGAAGATTCCTGAGAGATTGATTCTGGGGACCACACCATCCCAGCCCACAGGCAAGGAGCTTTAGTGTACAGGACTGGAGATGAAGGGACTGCCTCTGGGTCTTCCCTGGTGTTGATATAAGACTATCTCCCACTCTAATTCCCTCAGGCTGGATAAAGCACCTCTGTCCTCCTGTGGTTGGTGTCAGGGACTGTGTCCTTTCCCTGCTATTCCCTTCTGTGACAGGGCTGCCTGCTAGGCCCTCCTGCTCAAGGATCACAGAGGTTCCAGAGGCATGAGGCAGTTTATGAACATGTTTTGATTGCTCTGATGGCTGGGGCTTGGGGGGGGGGGGTGCTGCTGCTGCCACTGTAAAGGAGTCACCGCGGAGAGAGCACGTGTGGTGAGAGGCTTTCCTGGGTCAGCCAGGTGGGCTGGCTACAAGCAATTCACTGCTGTGCATCCCCTGAAGATGAACACACAGGGCTTGGGACTCATGGATGCACAAAGGTGTTAGATGTATATTTAGTGTTCAAAAATTTAAATCTCATTTTTTCTTTCTATGCTTGCTATTGAGCCTTTCTAGGATCCATTGATTTAGTGCCTTTTGGACTTGTGTAATGGGTTATTGTAGGTTCAGTATTTTCTGTTCTAGGTATTTTGTGGGTATATGTGTGAAGAAGTAGCAAGGATCTAACCATTCACCCTGAAAATGAGATCTTCTGTCTCTCATTTCAGGGAACACTTTCCTTTAAAGCTTTGAAAACAAATGTTTTGTTTTCTACTAGTCTCTATCTCATCTATACTTTTCTCTGGCATATGATTATCTGAATATTAATGACTTTCATATTAAAGACTTTAATTCATTTTTACTTAAATGAAGTATAGTGGACAAATAAGGTAATTTAAATTTAGCTGAGTGCAATTATTTTGACATGGAATATTTGAAATGTTTTACTAAGATTAAATATTATTCAAATATGTATAATTTTAAAATGTTTTTATGTAGTTACTTATCAATTTTATCTTCAGCTCCAATGTATATGCTTGAAATACTAATTCTGGCTGAAGATGCAATTTAAAAAAGAGTGGAAGACAATATGCCAATGCTGATATGGAACAGATCTAGTGCATATAAAGCTTCAGAAAATCTCATGATGCTAATAGTCATGGATGGAATCATCCTTGATATAACCTATCTGGTATGAAATCATTGCACTACAATGCTGTATTCCTACAACCTAAAGTGGAGTACTTGAGTTTAGTCTGATGATCCTGTAAGTTCTGATGCAAATGTGTACATTATATAGCAGGACATGACTTGGGGGCTGTTGGGCTCCTATGGATTATCCTTCCTCAGTATCATTGACTTTATTAGACCACTTTCCTGTAGATCCTCTCACTACCCACTCACATTGCACTCACTCTGCCACAAAATTGCTTGTGTGTGGAAGCTTTAATTCATCACTTATGGAATTCGGAGCCTCTTCTCTATTGGACAAAGTTCCTTATTTATCCTCTGTAACTACTATTCTAACAATTACCTACCTTTTTCTATTTAGAAATACTGAGATATATAGATATGCACACAAATTTGCTAGTGAAATGCAATTAAATTAATTTTTGCGATTAGCCTGGAGAAATAAAGTTAAATAAGACAATGTTCATACAAACAGATAAATCTCATAATCTAAGCAGAATATAGGTATCAAAAATTTACATGAAGAGAATTAAATTGAACTTATGAATAAATTACTATTTATTCTGGAATAGGAGAAATTTGTTGAAGAATGTCAAATAGATGTCATATTAACCTGTCTTAAAAGAAAGGGCTTACAAAGCAAACAAGTCAAGAACTGCATCCCTAGTGGGAAAGAATTCCAAGTAAGCACAACACCACTAAGGTGATGATAAATTTCAGGAAGGAGCAAGAACAGGAAAAGAATCAGAATCCTCAGGGGCTACTACTACAGAAAATGATACAAAATTGTCTTTCCTGTTGGTTTGGTGTTTTCTTTTTGCAATTTTACAATTTTTATTAAATGAAAGGAAAAAAATGTTGCTACAACTACCATTACAGATCTTTTTTTTTTTTTTTTCGTACTGGGGATCGAACCCAGGATGTTGCACTTGCTAGGCAAGCACTTTGCCACTGAGCTACATCCCAGTCCCATTACAGATCTTCTAAAAGATTTACCATCTACACAAATAGTATGCAGAGGGACATTGGCTACCCATGGCTGTGATCATAGCTACTCAAGAAGCTGAAGGCTGATGGTCAATATTCAAAGGCCATTCAGTCAGGACACTCCTTGTGGGAACTAGCTTACCTAGTACAACAAAACCGACTTTGTAAAGGGTTCTTTTCACCTTTATTTATATTGTTGTCATTTTAACTTAAAAACTGCTTGCATCAGTGCATTGAGAACCATTAAGTTTGCTCACATTCCTTTGGTAAGATGTTTTCCTCCGATAGTCTTGGCTTTTGAGAGTATAAAGTGGATATTATAATAGGTAACTGGGAAAGTTGTGTATTTTTAAAGAATTGATGTGATAACAGACTCATTCATGCCAAATATTCAATAGATTTATCAAATGTCACTGTATTCCCTACCTCTACTCCCTTCCTGTCTGACCAGTTCCTCTAGCTACAGCACTCAATGGCCAGTGTCTGGGCAAGTCAAGTGAGGGCTGAAGTCCCCAAAGCCACTGTTCCATCTCTTCTTCCTCTTCATAGCATCAGACCTTAATTTCTGTATGCCCACAGCCACATAGAACCTGGTTCCCAATAACATGTACCTCCATACTGCTTTCCAGAGTGGTTGAACAAGTTTACATTCCCACCAACAATGTAGTAGGGTTCTCTTTTGGCCACATCCCCTCCAGCATCTACCCAAAATATTACAAGCCAGACCACACTAAAGCCACAGGCACAACAATGTTGATCGCAGCACAATTTGTCATTCCTAAAATATGGAACCAACCCAGATGCCCCTCAGTAGAAGAGTGGATCAGGAAAATGTGGTTTATGTACACAATGGAATTCTTTGCCTCTGTCAGAAGAAATTATACTGCCCCATTCGTAAGGAAATGGAAGGAGTTGGAAAAAAATCATACTAAGTGAAGTGACCCAGACCCAAAGAAACATGGACTCTATGGTGTCCCTCATAGGGAATAATTAGCACAGGGTTAGGCTAGTCATAGCAGAAGGTCACAATAGCCCAATTAGCATAGGGTTAGGCTAGTCATAGCAGAAGGTCACAATAGCCCAATAGCTATGCCCTTATGAACACATAAGATGATGCTATGTGAAACAAGTGTTAATATCATTCTTGTAATTATTTTCAACATGCCATGTGAAACCGTACCCTTTTTATTGTTTCTCTAGTATTCCTTTAATGTGGTTGTACCCCCACTATCACTGTATCTCATCTGAGTACCCTG